>NC_091754.1:2367557-2415057 GCF_043380555.1 Nothobranchius furzeri | reverse complement strand
CCTCACTTCTGATTACCTTCAATGGTGTCTGTTTGTTGCAACCAGCAGGTACAAAAACTAACTTGTTTTTATTTGACTATTTTTCTGTCCTGTCTGTTTATTATCTTCCTGCATCTCCTCTCAGTCCTAAAGAGAAACTGCTACCTGGGTTCATATATATTCACCTCATGAGTTACCTTTGAACTGCAGTTCTAAAAGATCTACCGACCGCAAAAACAGCGGAGTTCTCGCCGGCGGCATCAGTGAGGTGCGTCACCGAGGACAAAACAGGTGATGTGCCTCGATCCACAGCAGCGAAACGCATCAGGCACAAATAAAAGAACAAAAGACAGAAAACATAAAAGGAAATGAGCCGACATGAACGATCGCGTGTTAAATTAGTTTTTGAGGTGGCGACACCTGATTTGATAATGTTACTGTGGCCGTGCTCAGGACGCAGATGTCTGGAGCGCGTCAACAATCAGAGCTTTGCATGTGCAAGCTGGTTAAGGTTAGGATGGGGGTGAGGGGGAGGTTAAATTGCAAGAGGGTAAAGGTCACAATTTGGGTAAATGTCCGTTTTACGGCGGGTGTCAGTACCGACGTTCTGGCACAGCGCGTCGCCTCCCGACACGCAGGAGCTCGTCACCTGCTGACAGCAGGCTGCTGTCTTTTCCGAGGACTGCATCTTGCCTGTCATTATCACGTGACAGCGACTAGTCGATGACAGGCATAAAAAGTCACTATAGAGCGGTGAAGTCGACTAGTGACTAGTTCAGACAACCCCTGCTACTGCTCTCCAGAGTGTTCTGCAGCATAATCAACACGTTCTCTTTGAACTTGATATCAAATTTTCGCCTCCTCTTCGTCTTCGCACGGTTAAAGTTACCCTCGCGGTCTATCACTGGCAAATCAAAAGTGAGACGGATGACACAACCGCCCCCCTGTGGTACTTGCATGTTACCACATTCCACCCGGCCACAATAAAAAACCGGCCATTATTCACCTCCGCCGACTCCGACACCGGCCAAAATGTGATACCCGGCAGTTAATTAAATACAGGCTAATATTAGAGGATTTACGGTAACAATCCAGTTACATCATTAACGTTTTAAAGATGGTGGAGATATAGTCATTTAAGTCACGTGTTGCATGGGACTGCAGCAGCTCGGGAGGTGGAGCGGGTTTTCCAGTAATTGAAAGCTTAGGTTTGATCCCGACCCTGACCAGCGAATGATGCCCCGCCTCTCAGTGCGCCCAAGGGCAGCTGTAGCTACATCGTATCTCATTCCCACCAGTGTGTGTTTATGTGTATGAATGGGTGAAAGACTGAAACGGCCCCACCCCCGCCATCTCCATTACTCACCTCGCAAAGCCCCAAAACGACGTTCTCCTGCCGGCGTCCTGTCAGCTCTCCATACCGGCAGCATGAAACGAACACTCAGGAAATCTTGAACCTTTTGCACAGCCTACAGGAAAATCTTTCATATCGGTAACATCTCAAGTCCTATTACAATCCAGTTCCGTCGTTTATTTTTTAAAGACCGTGGAGACTTTGTCAGTTTAATCAATTTCTGGGATTAATCAAGTATTTTTGAACTGAATTGAACTGAAGTCATGTGCTGTATGGGACAGCAATAGCTCAGGAGTTGGAGCGGGATTTCTAGTAATCGGATGGCTGCAGGTTTGATCCTGAGTCTGGCCAAGGAATACTGTTGTTGTGTCCTTGGGCAAGACACCTAACCCACTTGCGTGATGGTGGTGGTCGGAGGGACCGGTGGCGCCAGCATTCGGCAGGCCTCACCTCTGCCATTGCACCCCAGGGCAGCTGTGGCTTCATTGTTGCTCATTCCCACTAGCATGTGACTGTGTGTGAATGGGTCAGACTGATTGTATTGTAAAGTGCCTTGGGGGGTTGTAGAACCCCACAAAAGCACTATACAAATATAGGCTCCATGCTTTCGTTCTTTTTTAAACACAGAAACAGTTTTGTTTACCTGTTTGTAGCTACAGTTTCGCCGACGGCTGCCGGCTTCTTCAGGCTGACGCTGATGGTGGCGCGTCACTTCCTTCTCCGCTACAAACAGGTAAACAAAACTGTTTCTGTGTTTAAAAAAGAACGAAAGCATGGATTTAGAAAGACACAGCAAGAACACACCTAAGATGTACAAATATGGGCTATTTACCTTTTCAATATAACTGACAATGTTTTTTAAATTTATCACAAATGTATTCTTCTTAAAGAAAATTCCTAAATATTATTGTAACATCATGGGGTCATGAGAAGTCAGGTTCCGTCATTTTATTGTTTCTAAATTTATTTTTTAAATAAAATAAATTTAATGAAATTTATAATTAATCTGACTGAAAATAAACGTTATTATAATGTCCATATTTGATCTAAAGATCACCAAACAATCTCAACAGCTTTGTCTTTATTTTGAACATGCATACGTACACATAGTAATACACACAACATAAGTAACGTCTCCATCTCCTTTGGTTTCGTACACACGGTCAAAAGAGAGTAGGAAGAAGCATCAGCTCATTTAATCCCACCCTTTCTCGACATCACATAGTTATTTAATGTTGTCTGGTAGTTTTTTGGCAAATGACTTTGCAACATATTCACACAAATGGCACATGGTTTATCACGATCATCTCATGAATACAAACATTTTGTGTTTAGGAACACACTTTTGGACCTTCTTCCTTGTATTTGGTAAACATCGTGAGTTGAAGCCTTTTTTAAACAGCATCAAGTTTGGACATTGCTTCAATTCATCACTCATCCTGTTCCACAGTTTCACACACACACACACACACACACACACGCACACACACACACACACGCACACACACACTGAAAGTTTTTAATGTTGTTCGGACTCGAGCATGTTTGAATATTAACTCCCCTCTTACCTGATGCCTCCCCTCCCTTTTATGAAACTGTTTTAATGTGTTGTCTGGAAGTAGTTCATTGTTGACTTTGTACATTAGCTGTGCTGTTTTAAACTGAACTATCCCTGGACATTTTAACATTTGTGATTTTAAAAACAATGGGTTTATATAATCCCTGTAACCGTGTTATGAATGGTCCCTAGAGCCCTTTGTTGTAACACAGATAATGATGATGATGCACATTTATAGGTGTTTCCCCAACCCTCTGTGCAGTCATTTAAATATGTGGAAATAAGTCAACAGTATAGAATGTGTTTGACTTTATTTAGTATTGAGATGCTTCTTGAGATTGTATTGCTTATATGTTTAATGTGAGCTTTCCAGCTGATTCTATTGTCTATTATTAAACCAAGAAATCTGATCTCCTTCACTCTTTCTCACACCATCAATTTGGATTTGTTCTTGTAAATTTAGGCTGCTGTTCCCAAACAGCATGATTTTAGTTTTATTCAAGTTTAGTGATAATTTATTCCATTCAAACCATTTTTTTTAGTTTTTGTAGTTCTGAGTTGAGCGTATGTAAGAGTCCCTTGAAATTATCCCTAGAACAGAAAATAGTTGTATCATCTGCAAATAAAATTAACTTTAATGATTGTGACACCTGGCAGATGTCATTCATATAAAGAATGAACAGTTTTGGACCAAGCACTGACCCCTGGGGAACACCACAAACAATGTCCAAGCATGTCGGTCAAATAATTCCTGATCCAGTCTAGTGCCACCCCCCTAATTCCATAGCATTCCAGTTTATTTAGTAGGATGTTTTGATTGTGTCAAATGCTTTTTTTTTTTTAGATCTGAATACTTCTGCTGCACACTTTTTTCTGATCTCTAGCATTTGTAATGTCCTCTAGTGTTTCAGTTAGTGCCAGTGATGTTGAACCATTAGCTCTAAATCCATACTGACTGTCAGTAAGTAGTTTATGTTTTTCTAAAAATGTATCTAGGCGGTTAGTGAACAATTTTTCTAGTATCTTGGCAAATTGAGCAAGTAAGGAAACAGGTCTGTAGTCATCAATAGTATACTGGGAATAATACTGGTACTTGATAATGTCTCTAGATTTAATGCAATTTCAACAGAAACTATGAGTTTCATTTCGTGACTTACTGATCAAATGATTTTAAAAATTCCTAAAAATTCAATCAATCATCAAAAATTACCAAAGTACTCTCACATGGCAATGTCAAGGTGTGGAATACAATGCTGTTGTTTTTAAATCAGTATATTCAAAGCTTTTTTCAGGAAAAATTGGTTAATATAATTTTAAGGGTCACACCCAAAATAAAAATATTCATTTAAAATATTGCTATCACCACAGGCACATGTGGAATGTTATTAATGGTTTATATTTACTATTTCTTCAAAAAACATTCTAACAAAATTATTTACTTTTTTATTCAACTATACAGAAAAACTGACATAAAGTTAAAAATGAATTAAAAATCTGTGCTTTTGTACAAAAATCTCTAAATATTCCCAGATTACCTTTGTGATGTGGGACATCTGCCTGTATTTTTATAAGGATCATAAATCTTGAACATATCTTGAAATAAGGTAATATTAGCATTAGTGGCTGTCAATAAAAAAATCCTAATATTAAACACAAGGGGGCACTCAAATCAGGAATATATTTTATGTGTTTAATAAACCACCCAAGACTAAACGCTGTGCCAAATTTCAAGACGTTTGGCTCATTGGGATTGGTGCTACAACTGCTAGCCTAAAAATGTACTTTCGTAAACTAGAAAGAGTAAACCCCTTCGCGGAGCTGCGATTTTTTGTTATTTGAACCCAACTGGCAGTTATAAAACCTAGAAACTGTCTTCTAAGTGCAAATAAAGATTTTTAGGATTTTTTTCTAATTTGAATTTGAAATGATTGTAAACCACGCCCACGTTGATGGATCATTACCATGTTGATAATGTTGTCTTAAGACTGTAAAATGATGACATCCACACAGTTTCATGCAGATCCATTTAGCCAGTTCAACAGTATAAATTCTTCCTATAGCGCCCTCTATTGCTGGATCAAGCTGACAGTCAACACTGGAACCTTGGGTACTGTTGTTGTGAGGGGGTGTTTTGTGAGGCCTACATAGATGCTCCTCGGGGCCGTTTTCAGAACCAGGAGGCCTCCTGCAGCCGAGTAGTGGTTCAGAGGTCGCAGTCAGGAAAGTGTGATTGTGTGTGCACATTCCGTTCCTCCTTGCTACGTGCACGCACATATCCAAGCATTGCTTTCATTTTTGCACATGTGGAACATTACAGTTTCTATCTGCGCTGCGGCCTGCAGGGTCTAAAAGAGCTCTGGCTCTGCGGGGAAGCAGTGTGACAGTAAGTGGAGCTAAAACACAAAGCAGACGAAGTTTCTTGTGTAAGTGTGCACTCTTAGGTTTAAACGGTGTTGCACAACATTTAGGGGGTGGGGGTGGGGGGAGTGGGGGGGTTGATAGGTTCCACCCTGGTTCCACCCCATTTACAGAGAGACCAGTGTCCCCCCTGGACGTGTGAAACACAACACAGGCACCATAAGAAGATCATTTTCAGACCCTTTTACTGAAACGAGAAAAATATCACCCTGATGAGCTCAGCAACAGATTTCCACACTGAGGTGAAGCTGGTTTAAGTTAAATATTCAACATTCAAGCTACTTTCACTTATAGGGACCATCAGCTGACCATGTCTACCCCTTCATTACCACCATGTACCCATCCTCCAATGGACTTCCAGCAGGATAATGCACCATGTCATAAAGCTTCAATCATTTCAAATTGGTTTCCTGAACATGACGATGAGTTTGCTGTACTACAACGGCCCCCACAGTCACCAGATCTCAACCCGAGCTTCGTGCCCTGGATGTGCATCCCACACATCTCCATCAGCTGTAAGATGCTATCCTATCAATGTGGGCCAACATTTCTAAAGAATGCTTTCAGCACCTTGTTGGATCAATGCCAGTATGAATTAAGGCAGTTCTGAAGGCGAAAGTGGATCAAACACCGTATTGATATGGTGTTCCTAATAATACTTTTATTTTCCTCTTTTGGTGACGGGACCTGTTGATTTAATTTGTGTGGCTTTACAAATTTCACTGACTGAATATTTGTAGACGGTCCCTAAGTGAATCACCAGTTGGATGAAAGTCATCTCTGACCGCAGTGATCCACGCAGTGGCGCTGCCAGAGGATTTGGGCCCCATGAAACATGATTAACTATTATTTGTTCAAATTTAATTAGAATTTTTAATAAAAATTGGACCCCCCCCCCCCCCACACACACACACACACACGCACCTCCCCTGTATCCAACTAACTTCACAACAGAGGTTTTCATTCACATCTGAAGTCTCATCTACAGAAAGATAAATGATTTTTGGCTTTCGTGTAAATTTTGTCCCTCCGAATGCATTTTTGGGCAGAAATACTTCATAAGAAGACAAAATAAATCATTTTTCTTCAGGAGCTTCTGTGAAAAACCGAAACCACAGACTCCAGAGCTCAGTCAGCTGATCTGATTAAACGGTGAATATTTGTGGTGGAAAAACCTTCAGATCTCATAATTTGAGCCACCTGCGCGCCGCCGTTATTCCTCTTTTTTATTGAAGCAGCAAGGCCTGACAGCTGGAGAGGCGGACCGCTGTCAGGAGCTGGGTGTCCGGCTGCTCTCAGCCTCCATCCCCGCGTCACCAGATCTGATTTCCTGCAAGTTGCATACAATATTATTACAAATGAACTTGTGATATTTACAATAGAGTATTATATAAATGTAGATACATAACGAAAAACTATAGAAATTACGCAAAATCTGCAGAACCCGGACATTTCACTATATATAGTGTGTGTTTTGTTTGGTTGCGGGTTGATGTGTTTTAGTGAGAATAGCATGAAGCCAAATGACGTCTCCAGGCCTGACAGTAAACGAGCGTCCAGCCTGGCTTTTGTACACAAACCGCTGGAGCCTCCTGTTATTAGAGGAGCAGGGCGCACCCTCCGCCCACTAAATCCCTCCCCTTCCACTCTTAAAACTATTTAGCATCTGAAGCTGGGATAAAGTTTCCCGAAATCTCTTCAGGAAAAAAAGACGTATGCGTGAGGAGACGCGTGCCAAGCGCCAGCGCGAGCTCCCTTCATCCAAAAGACAGCGGATAATTTATTCTCCCTGTCTTTAAGGATTTCTACAACTTGTGGTAACCACGGCTTCAAAGGTGGACAGCATTTTTTCCTCTCTTTCCCTGCATTTCTTCAAGAAAGAAATGGAAGAGGGTTCCAGTTCTCCGGTCTCCCCTGTGGATAGTCTGGTGACGAGCGAGGAGGAGCTGGAGCGGCAGCAGAAGCGCTGCCCCAGAAAGAGGAGACACAGCAAAAAGTCCGGCGAGGACAGCAGCGGGAGCAGCCCGGCTCACGTGAAGCGGGGCAAGAAACCCAGTCCGAGCAGCTCTCAGTCGTACGAGGAGCTGCAGAACCAGCGGGTTCTGGCCAACGTCCGGGAGCGCCAGCGGACTCAGTCTCTGAACGAGGCCTTTGCGTCTTTGCGCAAAATCATCCCCACGCTGCCGTCGGACAAACTCAGCAAGATACAGACGCTTAAGCTGGCCTCCAGGTACATAGACTTCCTGTGTCAGGTGCTGCAGAGTGACGAGATGGACAACAAGATGTCCAGCTGCAGCTACGTAGCACACGAGAGACTCAGTTACGCGTTCTCCGTGTGGAGGATGGAGGGCGCCTGGTCCATGTCAGCATCCCACTAGCATCGGGGACACCTTCAGGTCTAATGCCAAAGCGGTGGGTACCATGCAGGTCTACGCAGGGGAACGTGAAGTAGACCCAAAAGAAGGAAGCTTATTTGTTCATTACCTTGACAACAGCGCATCTCCAGCTGGATGCTGCTGCCTTGGTTCTCTGCGTCAGAACCGTCTCCACGCAGGAGACATGTTCACCTCCTGGTTAAACAGGAGCACAGTTCAGGATTCTGCTGAAGGAAACACTGGAACAACTTGCGCAGAAAGGTGCAGCAGTGGCGCAATCGCGGGTGATTTGCTTCCAGAACAGAGCGCAGACCGCAGGAACGGGCAGCTCGGCTGGACATCAGAGGCCCGCATGAGCAGGCTGCGGTGGCGGTGTTCCCGCAGGTTTCAGCCTGGTTAGGTCATGTTTGGAGGGTTTCCTCTGGATGAAGCAGAAACGCTAAATATTTTATTCTGATACCTTAAACAAAACGCCTTTAATAATAAAACATGCTTAGATGATTATTGTGCTTCATTTGATGCTAATATAATATATAATATATATAATATAATATAAGATGTTTTATTTTCAACATGAAAACCAAACCGGCGCTGTGGAGCTAAATTTATCTGAATAAAGTTGAATTTATCAAATATTTATTTTTATTTTAAAAGCTTTTTTTGTTTAGTTTTTAAATCTTTTCAAAAGAAGTGTAATTGAAAGCAATTTTATTTTGTTTATTTGGGGAGTTTATTGAATACAGAGGGGAGAAAAAATCCTCCCAAAAACTTTTATTCTTCAGTGACCTGATAGTTTTTTTTCTGGGAAACCCTTTGAGGCCTAAAATGTTCATCTGAATATTTATTTATTTATTTATTTATTTACATAGAATCATTTATTTTAATTTCTTAATTAATTTATTCCCCCACAAACCTGCATTTATTCAGGGGTTTTAAGCAGCTCAAACACAAAATGCTGTTTCCTTTCCGTTCCCATGTGGTTTCCGTCAGCTCAGGCTAATAGAACTGATTCATTAATGACTTCCTGCTCCCCAAACGAGCCAGAATTACGTCAGAAACGCGTCATCGTACGCAGCCGGATCAGATTTGGTGTTTTTACTCCGCATTAATGATGTTTTCTTTTGTTACAGACTGTTTCTAAAGAATAAAAGGGACTAATGAAGAACTCATCAACCTCAAAGGGCCTTGGAGGAGACGCGTCATGTGATTTTCTTCGAGCTCATTGCAGTGCGCGTGCACGCGTGCGTGTGGACAGCTCCTCTCGTTTACGGCCTGTATTCCAGCAAAGACACCTTTTATTTTTATTATTTTTTACATGAAGAATTTTTTTCAAAGACTTTGAAACCAAAGTATGAATCTATATAAATGTAAATAATTAGTAATATCCTGCTAAGGGACCAATGCAATTTTTACGTTGTTGTTTTTTTTTGTATCTTTTTTTCGCTGCATGGGTTTAAAATCACGACTTTCTGTTTCATTTCCGTCCATTTTACACTGTTTCGTTTATTTATTAAACTGGATTTTTTAAAACCAATTTAGCCTCCTTTTATGTACTTCACGAGTATTTCTTCAGGGAATAAAACCAAATTTAAAAGAACCGGGATCGTTTTAATCGATTAACTGACGAACCGCCCACCACCACCTTCCCTTCTGCTGGTTAGAGAAAGAAAAAAAGGACTTTGAAAAGAAGAGAAGACTATAAAGACTCATTAGGAGGGAGGAAAAACTCAGTCACATAAAAAGTTTGTGTGGATTTAAAAGCAGCAAAAGGAGCAGGGAGCCCCAAATGGCGCAGAATTGCGCAACAACGCTGCAAGGAAGAGACATAAAGGAAGTCTCCCCAAAAACTTTCTTTGGAATTGTTTCTCTGCTTCTGAATGAATTATCACCGTTTAAATCTAGACGTTATTCAGTCTAAAAACTGAATTTATGCAGATTTTTGGCTCCTTCTGTTGCAAACATTTTAACTTATTCCCAAAAAAACAACACTCATGTTTAAACATACAGATATTTAAAACTGTCCTGTGTGATTTCATGCATTTTACTGTGAGTGAATCAGGAATTTGCTGCCACAAACAAGTAATTTTGTTTTATTTTTTTGTTGGGTTGTTGAGCATGTATTATAACATATTTGTTTTTGAATTTACAGAAATGCATTTCATTTTGTAGCTGCGGGGCTTGCAGTTTAAGGAGAGTCTTTCCAACTCTTACCTTAGTGCTTCAGTCGAGTCGTCCGGTTTAAAGGGAAAAACGAAGGTCATAACAACGGACGTGGCCCGAAATCTAGCAAACCCACCGTCAGTTTGGTGTGTTTATTGCATTCAACAGCAGGTGAAATCATCAATGAAAATGTTCACAATAAGTTGTTAAGGATAAGCAGATGCTGTAGTTTGGTCATGGTGGTCTGGGATGTTGCTGGGCAGCTCTTCCTCCCCAGGCCAGCTGAGCCATAGGAGCCCGTTTGATACCTGCTCATTATCCAGGGCCCTTACAGCCGAGCCGCTCAGAATCACCCAGGGGGCCAGCGCTCCAGTGGTGCGAGAGATCCAGATGTTTCCCGTAAAATCAAACGGAAAAAGCTACAAAACTTTAATTTGCAGTAAAAAGGGAATAAAGTAAAGGTTTACACTCCGCGTGTCTCAAATGGTATTCTGTGTTCGTCTGGTTCAGTAAAAAAAACTCCAAATATTAACCTTCTGCCCCTCCGAGGCTGATGCGAGCCTGACTGAACCTTGTTTGTTTGTGTGCTTTTCTGGCAAAGCGGAGAGTCAGCTGCGTTGGCCACCATCGAGGCAAAAAGCTTTCGTCAGGCTTCAGAAAAGCCTCAAGTGTTGGTCTCCATCTTCAACTTCCTTTTGTTTTAAACTAACCACACAAGTTCATTAAAACGTATTTTAAGTACAGCTTTGCACACGAGTCATTTCATTAATCATTCAGCTCTGCATCTCAGAGAAAGAGCCTGAATAAAACAGGTTGGGTGTAACATGCTGAGATTCTGCTGCATAATCAGGTTTATATGGGTTCAAACTGGACTGGTTCTATGTTCAGATGCTTGCTGCATTAGAAGTCAGGACGAAAAACCTGAAAACGTTAACATTTATTTTTTTACTGAGAACGTTACTCCTGTTGGAGGTTTTCCTCATCAAGACATAATGAAAAAAGCTTGAAGTTAAGTAAAACACATGGAAAACGAGGCCGTAGCAACAACAGATAATGCTAAGGGGATGTACGAAAACCAAAGGATCTTAAGGGTAAAAAACATCACAGGGCTTGGACGATGCATCATGTACGGGTGAGATGTGTGGGCATGTTCTGGACACCTTGCTGCCACCAAGGCTGCCAGAAATCCTGGTCTGGGGACAAGTTTGAGTCCATCCATCTCACAGCTGAAGCTTAAGCTACACAAACTAATAAAACAGGACAAAAATCCCCCGAATAATCAAGATGTTATGTTAAGTTTGAGTTGCAGAAACTCTAGAAACAAGTGAGTTAACGTGGATTGTTGCTCATCTGCATCTATTCACTTTTAGAGATCCGAGGTTGGCGTTTCTCACCTGGCCTTGTTATGAAGAACACGCAGACAATAAATGAGGAAAGACAAGCAGCCATTAATGTAGAGGAGAGGAATTTAAATCTCGATTTTAAAATCATTTCACCTCCAGGGCTCTTCACCTCAGGCCCATGGGGGTTTCTCATGGACTGGAGTCGTTAAAAGGAGACGTACATGTGTAACACCCCTGTGGAGGTCAGACAAAACCCCTACTTCTGATTTGTGACATAATAATAAATTATCTTGTATTTAATGACTCACTGATAAAACTCATTTAACTCATTCTGCCTTAGTTATGCGGGACATTATTTTCCTCCTGATTGGGATGTTTTAGTTCAACTTGCCTGTTTTCCACCAGTAGTTAGTACCAGTGATGACTGGAGGGGTCACCAGAGGGTCATAGGTCACCGCTTCAGGGCCACTTTCCTATGTATTAACCTGAAGCTTGCATTTAGCTAATGGGAGAGGAACAACTAACGGTCTGCCTGAAACATTCCAAGGAGACCAGGCAGTTTCCAGTTTTCTGTTTTCAGGTGGGCGTGGCAACACGCTCCAGCTGATCCTGATCTCACTAATCAGAGGGCCAGGGGATTTAAGGAGCGGTGTGACACAACTCTACCGCCGGAAGTGACTTTCGGGCAGGGAGGAGATGGCGGCTTCCTCGGCAGGGGGGAAAGCAAGAGCGGCGAGGCACGGCTGTTCCGTGAATGGATCAGGGGAGGGTTGTGCTGATTATGAGGGTAAATATGATAGTAGAGAGGAGTGGGATGGAGAGGGACACGGAAGTCAGGACTGGTCGACGGTGGAGGGAAAACGAGGGCGGAAGAGGAAGGATAGGAGTGCTTCGGGAGACTCCACTGGGGGTCTCCCGGGTGGGGGATCCGAATGCTTGAAGTATGTGGTTCGGTTTGGGAAGACGTCGGGGGGTTTAAGTCGGGTCAATCCTCTCAAGTTGACGAAGGTGTTGAAGGAGTTGATAGGGAGCATAGAGTTTGCTAAAGTTTTGCAGGATGGGAGTTTGATGGTAGGATGTTTGAACTCTGAGCAAGCTCAGAAGGTGGTTCTTTTGAGAGAGGTTAATGGGGTCGGGTTGGTGAGTGTGAGTAAGGTGGGCGGTGGGTTGGGATCCGGGGAAAGTCAGAAAGGAGTCATTTCGAGGGTGTCGACTACCTTGAGTGTTGAAGAAGTTAAAGGTAATTTGAAGGGGGGCGGATTCTCAGCGCTTACAGGTTCAAATTGTGGGTGTACGGTGTACGGAAGGATTCCGAGACTGTGGTGTTGGAGTTTGAGGGGGAGGTCTTACCAGGGAGGGTGATGGTTGGGTGTATGAGCTATTTTGTCAGGGAATTTGTGCTGAAGCCTGTCAGGTGCTTCAACTGTCAGAAGTATGGGCATGTGGCGAGAGTGTGCAATCAGAAACAAAGGTGTGCAAGGTGTGGAGGGGGTCATGAGTATGGTAAGTGTGGGGTGGGAGTTCAATCAAAGTGCTGTAATTGTGGTGGGAATCATAGTGCTGGGTTTAGGGGTTGTGAGGTTCTTCAACAACGGGTAGCGATTCTGAAGACAAGTGTGGAGCGCCAGGTGAGCTATGCAGAAGCGGCCAGGCGGGTGGGGGTGGGGTATGCAGTGGGGGGTCAGAGTAGACCTGTGGTTGTGGACGGTGGGGCTGTGACGGAAAAGTTTGAGGAAGAAAAGTGAAGGTTTGTCACATTTATTGTGGGGGTAATAAATAGTACAGCTGGAGTGGAGTCCAAGACTCAGAAAATCCAGCTTATAGTTAAGGCAGCTGTCCATCATCTAGGGCTGGTTGGGTTGGTTTGGGAGTAGATTAGGGATGAGTTGCAGGCGACACAGGAACCATGTGGGTAGGGTGGGTCATGTTGTTAATTTTACAGTGGAATGCACGGTCACAAATGGACAGGAACTTAAATTTTATGTGGATGGGTTGGAGAATAGGCCTGATGTTATATGTATTCAGGAGACTTGGTTGAAACCGAGCCTGGATTTTGTTATTAGGGGATATATTGGTGTGAGACAGGATAGGCGGGAGGGGAGTGGGGGAGGGTGTGCTACCTTTCTCAAGGTGGGTCTCCCGTACAGAGTGATAAGGAGGGAGGTGCAACAGGAGGCGCTAGTGATTGGGGTGTGGAAGGGGATGAAGGAGTTTGTTGTTATAAATTTTTACAATCCTTGTAAGAGACTTCGTCTGGATCTGTTGTTGGGGATACAGGGGTGGGAGAGGGATGTAGTGTGGTGTTGGGACTTCAACGCTCATAGTGCGTTATGGGGAGGGGAGAAGTTAGATGGAAATGGGGAAGTGGTGCAGAAGTTGATGGCAGACAGGGACCTGGTTTGTTTGAATGATGGGAGGGGAACGAGGTTCGACGTTCGGACTGGAAAGGTGTCTTGCTTGGACCTCACGCTGGTGTCCAGTGGGTTGGCGGGAAGGTGTAGGTGGGAGGTTTTGGAGGACTCATTGTTAGGGAGTGACCATTTTTCGATCCTGACTACAGTTCTGGTAAGGGAGGGTGGAGGGGTAGGGCTGGGTGAGGGAAGGTGGGTTTTTAGGAAGGCGGACTGGGGGCGGTTTAAGAGGCTGGGAGAGGTGGGAAGGGTGGAAATGGAGCTGGAACAGGATGTTGATTTGTTGAATGATAGTTTTTGTAATAAGGTGTTGTGTATGGCGGAAGCGGCAAATCCTAAGAGTAAGGGGACTATGAAGAGAGTGGCGGTTCCGTGGTGGAATGAAAGGTGTTCAGCGGCGGTGGGGGTAAGAAATAAGGCTTTTAAGGTTGTACGGGCAACGCATAATTATGATACTTTGGTGGCATATAAGAGAGCGCAGGCTGTGGCTAGGAGGACGGTGAGACAGGCTAAGAGGGCGAGTTGGAGGGGGTTTTGTGACAGGATAGGGAGAACGACACCAGTAGGTAGTGTGTGGACTGTGATTAAACGAATGGGTGGACAACGTAGTGAGTGGGGGTGTCCGGTGTTAGAAGAAGAGGGGGGAAGAGCGGTGACGGATTTGGATAAGGCGGAAATGTTGGGGAGAGCTTTTGTTCAGGTGCATGGTTCGTCAACTGTGTTGGAGGAAGTACGGAAAGGTAGAGATCGTGCTTTCGAGCAGTTTAAGTTTCTGTTGGACGATGTAGGGGATATGGAAGATCATATAGTATATAATAAACTTGAATTGAATTGAATATGATTAATAGTTTGTTCACAAGGGGGAATTCGTGAGAGCAATTAAAGGTTCAGGGAATAGTACTCCAGGAAAGGATCCGATTTGTTATGTAATGTTAAGGAATTTGGGTGGGAGAGCTTTGTCTGAGTTGTTGTGCCTTTATAATAAGGTTTGGGTGGAGGGGAGGGTCCCGGCGGTATGGAAAGAAGCAATTATTGTCCCCATTAGGAAGCCAGGGAAGGATCCATCGCAGCCAGGTAATTATAGACCTATTGCTTTAACGTCGGTTGTGTGTAAGGTTATGGAGAAGATGGTGAATGAGAGGTTATCATATTTTGTGGAAATGAATGTCTTACTGAATAGATTTCAAAGTGGTTTTAGAAGAGGTAGAGGGACTATGGATTCGGTTGTGGGTTTGGAGAATGAAGTTAGGAAGGCTCAAAGGAATAAAGAGTCGGTGGTTGTAGTGTTCTTTGATGTTGTAAAAGCGTATGACATGATGTGGACGGAGGGGTTTTTGATTAAGTTACGGAGACTGGGGTTGGGTGGTAGAATTTTTTGTTGGTTAAAGAGTTTCTTGGAGGGTAGGAGGATTCAGGTGAGGGTGGGGAAGGAGTTGTCGAGTTATTTTAATATCGAGAATGGGACTCCACAGGGGAGTATTATTAGTCCTTTGGTGTTTTCGATAACGATTAATGATGTTTTTGAGGATGTTCGGAGTGATTTGGGTCAGTCTCTTTTTGCGGATGATGGAGCGTTGTGGAAGAGAGGGAGAAACTTAGAATTTATCAGGAGACGGATGCAGAAATTCAATTCAATTCAATTCAAGTTTATTTATATAGCGCCAAATCACGACCAGAGTCGTCTCAAGGCACTTCACATAATAAATATTCCAATTCACAGTTCATTAAGCCAATCAGAAATAATGTTTCCTATATAAGGAACCCAGCAAATTGCATCAAGTCACTGACTAGTGTCAGTGACTATGCAGCAATCCTCATACTAAGCAAGCATGCAGCGACAGTGGAGAGGAAAACTCCCTTTTAACAGGAAGAAACCTCCAGAGAATCCTGGCTCAGTATAAGCAGCCATCCTCCACGACTCACTGGGGATCGAGAAGACAGAGCACACACACACACACACACACACACACACACACACACACACACACACACACACACACACACACACACACACACACACACACACACCTACACACACACACACACACACACACACACACACACACACACACACACACACACACACACACACACACACACACACACAATAATGTGTCTATATTTCTATTGTGATACCTTAGTAAATATTCTATTTGGTGAAATCAACTTTATTGTATTTATCCTAGTGGATCTATAATCAAACGGCTAAACTAGCAGTAGCACATCCAACGTCAAGGAAAGCAAAAAGTTATTATCAGGAGAGGGAGAATGTTTAAGTGGTTAGCAGCAGTGTGCTAGTCGATGGCCCCCTCCATGAGGCCACCACAGCTCAGCAGAACATCATTGTAGCTTCTTCTGGGGAGAAAAACACTTAGAGAGAAAATAAAGTTAACAGCTGAAATAGCAGGAAATAATACAGTTAAAGAGCAGATTGTAGAAGAAAGTAGTAGAATGTGGAAAGTGGTCAGTGTATCCTCCAGTAGTCTAAGCCTATAGCAGCATAACTACAGAGATAAATCTGGATCACCTATCCTATTTAGATGGAGGCAGGGCAAGGGAGAGCCGTCTTTACCGACTGTACACTCCACCTTCCTCTACTCCCCCACTTGTCCAGATTTAGGCTAACATCAGATTTTAACCATAGGCCCTATCAAATAAAAATGTTTTAAGCCTATTCTTAAAGTAGACAAAGTGTCTGCCTCACGGACTAAGGCTGGGAGCTGGTTCCACAGGAGAGGAGCCTGATAACTAAAAGATCTGCCTCCCATCCTAATTTTAGATATTCTGGGAACCACCAGTAGACCTGCAGTCTGAGAGCGAAGTGTTCGGTTAGGAATGTATGGAACAATCAGATCACTGATGTATGATGGAGCTTGATTATTAAGAGCTTTATATGTGAGAAGAAGGATCTTAAAATCTATTCTGAATTTAACAGGTAGCCAATGTAGGGAAGCTAAGACAGGAGAGATATGATCTCTCTTTTTAATTCTCATCAGAACTCTAGCTGCAGCATTTTGGACAAGCTGAAGACTTTTAACTACATTCTGAGGACTTCCTGAGAGCAATGAATTACAGTAATCCAGTCTTGATGTAATAAATGCATGAACTAGTTTTTCAGCATCACTCCTGGAAAGGATACTTCTAATCTTAGCAATATTCCGAAGGTGGAAAAATGAAATCCTACAAACTTGTGAAACCTGGGATTTGAATGACATGTCCTGGTCAAAGATAACACCAAGGTTCCTTACTTTGTTCTCTGAGATTAATGTAATGCCATTCAGGTCAGGTGATTGGCTAAGCAATTTCCTTTTCTGGATTTCTGGTCCAAAGATGAGAACTTCCGTCTTGTCTTGATTTAAAAGCAAAAAGTTTAGAGTCATCCAATGTTTTATGTCCTCAAGACAACCCTGTAATCTACCCAACCGATTAGGTTCATCAGAGTTAATGGATAAATATAGCTGAGTATTGTCAGCATAACAGTGGAAGTTTATCCCATGCTGTCTAATGATTTTACCAGTTGGGAGCATATATATATAGTAAAAAGAATTGGTCCAAGCACTGAACCCTGTGGTACACCACAAGTAACCCTGGAGTATGAAGACGATTTGTCATGTACATTTACAAAATGAAATCTGTCAGACAGGTAGGATTTAAACCAGCCAGGAAGCAATTGAGGTGGTAGAGAGGTGGGGTGTGAAATGGGGTTTTCGGTTTTCGGTGGATAAAATGAAAATGATGGTGTTTACAAGGAGGGAGAAGTTGCCCGACATGACTTTGTTACTGTATGATAAAGGGAGAGAAATGGTTCGCAGGTTTAAATTCCTCCTTGAACCGTCACGTTATCGTGGTGGAGGAGTTTGAGTGCCCTAATGATCCTAGGAGCTATGTTGTCTGGGGCACTTAGTGCCCCTGGTAGGGTCTCCCATGACAAATTGGTCTTAGGTGAAGGGTGAGACAAAGAACGGTTCGAAGGATCTTTCATGGCGGTTAAAACGAAGAGTCGGAGTACCCGGCCCGGAGGGTTACCGGGGTCCCACCCTGGAGCCAGGCCTGGGGTTGGGGCCCGTGAGCGAGCACCTGGTGGCCGGGCTTTCGCCCATGGGGCCCGGCCGGGCCCAGCCCGAACCGGATACATGGGCTCGTCCAACTGTGGACCCACCACCCGCAGGAGGAACATGAAGGGTCCGGTGCAATGCGAATCGGGTGGCAGACCAAGGCGGGAGCCTTGGCGGTCCAATCCCCGGACAAGGAAACTAGTTTTTGGGACATGGAACGTCACCTCGCTGGCAGGGAAGGAGCCGGAGCTTGTGGCAGAGGTTGAGCGGTACCGGCTAGATATAGTCGGACTCACCTCGACACATTGCATTGGCTCTGGAACCCGAGACCTGGAGAGGGGTTGGACACTCTACTTTGCTGGAGTTTCTCCGGGTGAGAGGTGGAGGGCTGGGGTTGGCTTTTTGTTAGCCCCGAGACTCTCTGCCTGTGTGTTGGGGTTTACCCCGGGAGACAAGAGGGTAGCTTCCTTGCGCCTTCGGGTCGGGGAACGGGTCCTGACTGTTGTTTGTGCTTATGGGCCAAATATCAGTTCAGAGTACCCACCCTTTTTGGAGTCCCTGGGACGAGTGCTAGATAGTGCTCCATCAGGGGACTCCATTGTCCTGCTGGGGGACTTCAATGCTCACGTGGGCAATGACAGCTTGACCTGGAGGGGTGTGATTGGGAGGAACGGCCCACCTAATCTGAACTCGAGCGGTGTTTTGTTATTGGACTTCTGTGCAAGCCGCAGTTTGGCCATAACGAACACCATGTTCGAACATAAGGATGCCCACCGGTACACTTGGTACCAGGGCAGCCTAGGTCACAGGTCGATGATAGATTTTGTAGTCGTATCATCTGACCTGCGGCCGAATGTTTTGGACACCCGAGTGAAGAGAGGGGCGGAGCTGTCAACTGATCACCACCTGGTGGTGAGTTGGATCAGATGGCAAGGGAACATGCCGCGTAGACCTGGCAGACCCAAACACATAGTGAGGGTCTGCTGGGAACGCCTGGCAGAAGAACCTGTCAAGACGGTCTTCAACTCCCACCTCCGGCAGAGCTTTGACCACATCCCGAGAGCAGTGGGGGACATTGAGTCCGAGTGGGCCTTGTTCCACCCTGCGATTGTCGAGGCGGCTGTTGCTAGCTGTGGTCGTAAGGTGGCCGGTGCCAGTCGTGGTGGCAACCCCCGTACCCGCTGGTGGACACCAGAGGTTCGGGGAGCCGTCAGGCTGAAGAAGGAGGCCTACAGGGCGTGGCTGGTCTGTGGGTCTCCGGAGGCAGCAGACAGGTACCGGATAGCCAAGCGGAGTGCAGCAGTGGCAGTTGCCGAGGCAAAATCTCGGGCGTGGGAGGAGTTTGGTGAGGCCATGGAGAAAGACTATCGATCGGCTCCAAAGAGGTTCTGGCAAACTGTCCGGCGCCTCAGGAGAGGAAGGCAGCAACTCGCTCACACTGTTTACAGTGGGGATGGGGAGCTGCTGACGTCAACTGAGGCTATAGTCGGACGGTGGAAGGAATACTTTGAGGAGCTCCTCAATCCCACCAATGCGCATTCCGAGGAGGAACCAGAGCTGGGAGGCCTGGGGATGGACTGTCCGATCTCGGGGGCAGAAGTTGCTGAGGTAGTCAAACAACTACACAGCGGCGGAGCCCCGGGGGTGGATGAGGTTCGTCCTGGGTATCTCAAGGCTATGGATGTTGTAGGGCTGTCATGGTTGACACGTCTCTACAACATTGCGTGGTCATCGGTGGCAGTTCCTAGGGAGTGGCAGACCGGGGTGGTGGTCCCCATCTTTAAGAAGGGTGACCTGAGGGTGTGTTCCAACTATAGGGGGATCACACTCCTCAGCCTCCCTGGAAAGGTCTACTCCAAGGTACTGGAGAGGAGGGTCCGATCGATAGTTGAATCTCAGATAGAGGAGGAGCAATGTGGTTTTCGTCCTGGCCGTGGAACTGTGGACCAGCTCTATACCCTTGCAAGGGTGATGGAGGGGGCATGGGAGTTTGCACAACCAATCCACATGTGCTTTGTGGATTTGGAGAAGGCTTATGACTGTGTCCCCAGGGGCACCCTGTGGGGGACGCTCCAGGAGTATGGGGTGGGTGGCTTTCTGTTAAGGGCCATTCAGTCCCTTTACCAGAGGAGCGTGAGTTTGGTCCGCATAGCCGGTAGTAAGTCGGACCTGTTCCCAGTGAGGGTTGGACTCCGCCAGGGCTGCCCTTTGTCACCGGTTCTGTTCATCACTTTTATGGACAGAATTTCTAGACGCAGCCGTGGTGTGGAGTGTGTCGAGTTTGGTGGCAGGAGAATCTCGTCTCTGCTTTTTGCGGATGATGTGGTCCTCCTAGCTTCATCCAGCTCTGACCTTCAGCTCTTGCTGGGTAGGTTCGCGGCCGAATGTGAAGCGGCTGGGATGAGGATCAGCACCTCCAAATCTGAGACCATGGTTCTCGACCGGAAAAGGGTGGCTTGCCACCTCCGGGTCGGGGGAGAGGTCCTACCTCAAGTGGAGGAGTTTAAGTATCTCGGGGTCTTGTTCACGAGTGAGGGTAGGAGGGATCGGGAGATCGACAGGCGGATTGGTTCGGCGTCTGCAGTGATGCGGACGCTGAGCCGATCTGTTGTGGGGAAGAGGGAGCTGAGCCAGAAAGCCAGGCTCTCGATCTACCGGTCGATCTACGTCCCAATCCTCACCTATGGTCATGAGCTTTGGGTAATGACCGAAAGAACGAGATCGCGGATACAAGCGGCCGAAATGAGTTTCCTCCGTAGGGTGGCCGGGCTCAGCCTTAGAGATAGGGTGAGGAGCTCGGACATTCGGGAGGGACTCGGAGTAGAACCGCTGCTCCTCCGGATCGAAAGGAGCCAGTTGAGGTGGTTTGGGCATCTGGTCAGGATGCCTCCTGGACGCCTCCCCGGGGAGGTGTTTCGGGCATGTCCTGCCGGCAGAAGGCCCCCGGGTCGACCCAGGACACGTTGGAGAGGTTACATCTCCAATCTGGTCCGGGAACGCCTTGGGGTCCTGCCGGAGGAGCTGGTGGACAAGGCCGGGGAGAGGACGGCCTGGAGCTCCCTAGTTGGGATGCTGCCCCCGCGACCCGGACCCGGATAAGCGGAGGAAGACGAAGACGACGAAGACGAAGGTTTAAATTCTTGGAAATGGTGATGGATTCGAAATTGATGTGGGGTGACCATATAGATACGGTAGTAGAGAAGTGTCGGAGTGTGATTAATATAATGAGATGCCTTAGTGGTGTGAAATGGGGTGCCAGTCAAATGGCCTTGAAGACAATTTATGTGTCCATGATTAGCACGGTACTGGATTATGGGTGAATTGTGTACGGTGCAGCAGCAGAATCGCATTTGAAGAGGATTGATGGAATACAAAGTCAAGCACTGAGGGTGTGTTGCGGGGCAGTTAAAACGACCCCAGTTCCGGCATTACAAGTTTTAGTAGGGGAGATGCCGCTGGACTTGAGGAGGGAACAGTTGACTGTCAATTATTGGGTCAATCTGAAAGCTCAGAATGACTTACATCCGAACAAGGACTTAGTGGAGTTGGGTTGGGAAGGGGAAGAGGTAGTCAGGGGTTTTGGGGTGTTCAGTTAGAGGTATGCACGGGGGTTGGGTGTAGGGGGAATTGACGTTGGTGGTGTTGGGGGGGTGTTAGGTAGTCCGCCTTGGGGTTTGGGGGTCGTAAGGGTTGACTGGCACTTGCTGGAGATTAAGAACAAGTTGAGAGGTGTGATGAGTTGGGAAGTGGAGTATGTGAATGGTGGTTACGAACAGTATTTGAGGGTTTTTACGGATGGGTCTAAGGATCTTGGTCTTGGGAGTTCTGGGTTTGCGTTTGTGGTTCCAAGTTGTGGCTATAGCGAGAGTTACAGGACGCAAGGGTTATTGTCCATGTATACAGTGGAAATGTTGGCATTATTATGGGCACTGGAATGGGTAGGGAGGAATATGCATAAGAATACATTAATTTGCTCTGATTCTAGATCGGTGTTGCAGAGATTGGAGAGTAGGACTACAAGTTGTCCGGATATTTTGGACAGGATCCTGAGGCAGTATTCACAGATTGAACAGCAAGGAAGATCAGTGATCTGTTTGTGGGTGCCAGGACATGTGGGTATACAGGGTAATGAAGAAGCAGATGAGAGCGCGAAGGGGGCAAGGAGAAGGGAGAGTGTGGAGGTGGAAGTGAAGTTGGGGAAGAAAGAGGTGAAGGCTGTGGTGTGGGATAGGGTAATGGGTGAGTGGCAGAGGAGATGGAGAGACGAAAAGAGGGGGGGGGGGTTCTTTATGGGGTGGTGGACGATGTTCGTAACAGTCGTTTCTGTGTGGGGAAGTGTAGGAAAGTGCAATCGGTGTTGAATAGGGTTCTTTTGGGGTACACTTATTTGAATAGCACGCTTAGGTTGATGGGGAGGCACTCTACGTTTGTGTGAGCATTGTCTGGTGGAGGAGGATGTTAATCACGTTATTTTTAATTGTCCTTTGTATGGGGTCCAAAGGTTGTGGGTGATGGAGAGGTTGGGTAGGGAAGGCGGAGCACTGAATATGAGGACTTTGTTCATTAACATAGGCTTTCTTTGGGGATTCCTTAAAGATTCAGGTCTGAAAGATAGACTGTAAACTCTGATCCACACTCCGGAACAGTAGGAACGGTAATGCACCTTTCAGTTGGTTGCCGGCCACCGTAAAACTCTAAGAAGAAGAAGAAGAAGAACTCCACCGCCGGTCGATACTCTCACCAAGGGTAGCTTCCAGCCCAGTACATCTCCTGAATTCCTGTGAACTTGTCCTGTGAAATTCTGTGTATTTTTGTCTCTAGTTATCTCGCCTTGCATCTTTAACCATGTCTGGAGTTGTATTCAACATCCCGCCATTCAGGATCCTCTGGCCTCCACTCTCCATCGCCCGCCTGCCTGCCAACCTACACCCTGCACTCAAACTACCACCTCCTAGCCATCTCCGTCTCACCATCGTTCCTGTCGCCTCTCCTCTACTGGACTTCTCCCAGTTCACCACCGTTAAGACCTGGTCGACGACTGTAAGAACTATTTTCCCCAAAAGACTTATTCTCTTGGTTCTCTGGTTCTGACACGTATTTACAATTGTTTGTTCTCTCGTTTTAGATTCTATCCTTTATGATATGTGTTTTGACTTACCGGATCTTTTCATGTGGTTCTTCGTGTCCTGGGTTAAACAGCTTGCCCACAACATGACAGAATCGACCGGCCAAATGACTCTAACTGCTGAAGAACCACTTCCTGTCACCATTGCTAACACCTTGACACAGCACGAAAGATCCATCCGGTCAGTACTTGAACAATTATCTGCCACTAATCAACGCCATTTCCAGCTCGACAAATGACGCCAAATGACTGAAAAGTTAACTTCTACGCCGTCTCCTCCCGCTGCTTCCGGAGCTTTGTCTCCACCATTGCTTCCGGTTCCACTGCCTGGGGTTAGTTTCTGGGTCGCCGAGTCTCCACTACCTGAAACATTCTCTGGCGAACCAGGTAAATGCCGCTGTTTTTTGCTTCTCTGTCCATTAGCCTTTGAAAGATCACCAGACACCTTCATTAATGATTCGGTTAAGATTTCATACATAGTCGGCTTACTTCGGGGTAGGGCTCTGCCATGGGCCGAGGCTAAGAGCCGTCAGGCTAGCTTCCTGCGAGGTTCGCTCTCGGCTTTTCTAGCCGAATTCAAACAGCTTTTTGATCAGACGGAGTCTCCTGCAGAAATTGAAAAACAGATATGGAATCTCCAGCAGGGTAAACTATCAGTCCCCGATTTCGCCATAGAATTCTGCACTTTAGCTTCCATCAACCCTAGGTTAGGCTTCTTTAAAAGCCGCTTTCTCTCAAGCCTTGACTGATAGAATAAAAGATCAACTTGTGTTTTGCCAGGAACCTGAACCTCGAGTCCCTTACCAATCTCGCCTCTAACATAGAGAGGCGTCTCAAGGAGAGACACAAGACCCCGGCGTTCAGACCACCACCAACCACTGCTCTGCAGCAACACACCCACCACACACATCAACAACATCTCCTTCCGTCAGGATCCGATGGACCCACGCAAATTGGACGAGCACAACTAACTCCAGAGGAAAAATTGAGACGTCGTTCTATGGGTCTCTGCCTCTATTGTGGTCAGCCAGGTCACCTTATCCAAAACTGTCAGGTGTGGCCAAAAGCCACAGCCCACCAGTAGGTCCGGGATTACTGGTGGGCGGAATTCCAAGTGCTCAAAACTCTCGGTGCAATTTTACCTGTACAATTTCCTTCCTCCAACAAACATTTCCAACCAAGGTGCTTGTGGACTTTGGGTGTGAGAAGAACATTTAGGACCAGGCGGTGGTGCAGCAGCTTGACATTCCCACTACTCCTCTTTCCACACCCACTCGCGCCTCTTCACTAGATGGCAGTGCTCTCACAACCATAACCCATCGCACCGTTCCTATAAACCTATTAATCTCTGGTAATCATCACGAAACTCTAAGCTTTTATGCATTTCCTTCTCCACAGTCCCCAGTTGTCCTAAGATATGAACGGCTGGCTTCACATAACCCCCACATTGACTGAAGGACCGGATTGGTGTCAGTTTGGAGTCCGTTTTGTCTTTCCCACTGTCTCCTCTCAGCTCCCCTTCCTGTCCAGACCGCCGAGAATCCTACTCAGGAGCCACCTGATTGGACTGGAGTCGCCTCCAAGTACCACAACCTGCAACAAGTCTTCAGCAAGGACTGTGCATCCTCTGCCTCCTCATCGTCCTTATGACTGCGGAATTGACCTTGTCGCCGATGCCACTCTACCAACAAGTAAACTGTACAATCTTTCAAAACCAGAGCAAGAGTGCATGTCAAAATACATTTCTGAGTCCCTGTCTTCAGGAATCATATGGCCGTTTACGTCCCCCCCGGGTGCTGGATTCTTTTTTGTGTCCAAAAAAGATGGTTCGCTACGCCCATGTATCGACTACAGAGGATTAAACCAAATCACCATAAAGAACAAGTATCATCTGCCCCTGCATTCCTCAACTTTTGAACCACTTAACGACGCATCCATCTTCAACAAACTAGACCTGTGTAATGCACACCACCTGGTAAGGATTCGTGAGGGTGACGAGTGGAAAACGACCTTCAAGACACCACTGGGTCACTTCGAATACCTGGTCATGCCATTTGGACTCACCAACGCTCCTGCAGTCTTCCAATCCCTGGTCAACTCCATGCTAGGTGACTATATTAACAAGTTCGTTACAGTTTACCTGGACGATATTCTTATATGTTCCAGAACCCTTGCAGAACACCGCCAACACGTCCGAGCTGTGCTCCAACGTCTACTCGAGAACCGGTTATACGTTAAGGCCGAGAAATGTGAGTTCCACGCACCCTCCGTCAAGTTTCTGGGATTTGTTTTGGAAAGTGGTTGGCTGAAGACGGACCCGGACAAGGTTGATGCAGTTCGGACATGGCCAACTCCTTCTACATGTAAGCAACTGCAACGATTTTTGGGTTTAGCTAATTTTTACCGCTGCTTCATTAGGAACTACAGTCGGATCGCCGCACCCCTTAAACAGCTCACTTCAATCAAGAGACCTTTTTGTGGTCCCAGGAGGGCGACCAGGCATTCCGCTCCCTCAAGAACAGTTTCACTCAAGCACCCATACTCACACACCCTGACACCTCATCTCAGTTCACCCTGGAAGTTGACGCCTCAGACACTGGGGTAGGGGCTGTTCTCACTTAGGTCTCTCCAGCAGATCATTGCCTCCATCCCTGCACCTTCTTTTCCCGTTGTCTCACTCCAGCCGAACAAAACTATGACGTGGGTGACTGTGAGTTGTTGGCCATAAAGCTGGCATCGGAGGAATGGCGTCATTGGTTGGAGGGAGCAGAACACCCCATAATCATATAGACCGACCATAAAAACACTGCTTACCTTAAAGATGCTAAGAGACTGAACCCCCGTCAATCTCGCTGGTCATTATTCTTTTCCCGCTTCAATTTGACCATTTCTTTCAGACCCGGCTCAAGGAACATCCAACCTGATGCCCTTTCTCGCCAATACGCTTCGGATAGAGAAATGGAACCTACCCCCATCCTACCTGCCTCCTGCGTAGTCGGCTCCATCTCCTGGGACATAACCAACAAGGTTCTGGAGGCCCGACGACAGGAACCAGATCCAGGTACCAGTCCACCACACTAAATCTATGTTCCTTCCAGCACCCATGGGGCTCTGATACATTGGGCACATACGGCAAGGTTTTCTATCCATCCTGGCCTTGGCAGAACAACGACCCTCATCAGAAGGACCTTTTGGTGGCCATCCATGTATAAAGATGTCAAGGAATACATCAGCGCCTGCCAGATATGTGCCAGATTTAAAAGCAATAATCAGTCTCCCCAAGGTCTTCTCCAGCCCCTGCCGGTTCCTCCTCGTCCATGGTCACATGACCCTGGATTTTGTAACTGGTCTACCCACATCCCGAGGTTTCACTGTCATTCTCACCATTGTCGATCGTTTCTCTAAGGCCTGCCATCTGGTTCCACTAAAATCACTCCCTTTCTCTGCTGACACTGCGGAACTGCTCGTGAAGCTACATGGTATTCCAACCGAGATCCTGTCGGACCGAGGTCCTTAGTTCATGTCCCGTGTCTGGACAGAATTTGCTGATCACCTGGGGGCTTGGGTCTCTCTCACATCTGGGTTTCACCCGCAGACTAACGGTCAAGTGGAATGCATGAACCAGGAACTGGAGGCCATGCTGTGCTGTATCTGTGCCTCGGACCCCGCTGGATGGAGTTTGCAACTGTCATGGGTGGAGTATGCTCATAACTCACACACCTCCACCTCTACAGGTCAGTCTCCATTTGAGATTTCCCTAGGGTATCAACCTCCTCTGTTTCCCTCAGACTCTGCTACCTCCACCACGGTTCCCCAGTTCCTCCGCCGGGCCAGGCGTACCTGGAACAAGACTCGGGCAGCCCTTCAACGCACAGCTGATTGCAACCACAGGCTCGTGGATCGCCACAGGCGTCTGGTTCCTACCTACACTCCTGGCCAAATGGTTTGGCTTTCCTCCTGGGACATCAGGATTTGGGACTCCAACAGGAAGTTCTCTCCCCGCTACCTCGGTCCATTCCCCATTGCAGCTGTTCTGGGACCCGTCTCTGTACGTCTGTCCTTACCTTACTCAATGAAGGTACACCCCGTCTTTCATGTTTCACTACTCAAGCCTGTGGTCTCCAGTCCCCTATGTCCTCCTGCTGATGGGGGCCTCGGCTACAAGGTTCACCGCATCCTGGATGTCCGGCCATGGGGTCGTGGTTACCAGTACCTGGTGGACTGGGAGGGTTATGGTCCTGAGCACCGGCAGTGGATTCCTGGATCGAGGACGCTTTTGTCATCCGGGACTTCAAGGCTTCTCGTTCTGCCTCCTCCTCTGCTAGGCCGCCAGTTGGCGTCCCTTGGGGGGGTACTGTCACAGTCTGCCTGAAACATTCCAAGGAAACCAGGCAGTTTCCAGTTTTCTGTTTTCAGGTGAGCGTGGCAACAAGCTCCAGCTGATCCTGATCTCACTAATCAGAGGGCCAGGGGATTTAAGGAGCGGTGTGACACAACTCCACCGCTGGTCGATACTCTCACCAAGGGTAGCTTCCAGCCCAGTACATCTCCTGAATGCCTGTGAACTTGTCCTGTGAAATTCTGTGTTTTTCTCTCTAGTTATCTCGCCTTGCATCTTTAACCATGTCTGGAGTTGTATTCAACATCCCGCCATTCAGGATCCTCTGGCCTCCACTCTCCATCGCCCACCTGCCTGCCAACCTACACCCTGCACTCAAACTACCACCTCCTAGCCATCTCCGTCTCACCATCGTTCCTGTCGCCTCTCCTCTACTGGACTTCTCCCAGTTCACCACCGTTAAGACCTGGTCGACGACCGTAAGAACTATTTTCCCCAAAAGACTTATTCTCTTGGTTCTCTGGTTCTGGCACGTATTTACAATTGTTAGTTCTCTCGTTTTAGATTCCAGTTCCTTCCTTTTCCTGTTTCTTGGAGCAGCGTCTTTAGTTTTCCATTATCCTCATTTAATAAATATTTTATCTATTTTTACTTACCTGATCTTTTCGTGTTCGTGTCCTGGGTTAAACAGCTTGCCCACAACATGACAAAAACAGTCTGAATGAATTAAAACCGTTCAAAGAAATAAAGCCATCTTGTCTACACCTGGGCAGGTGAAATGGCTCATGAGGACATTCATAGTTGATGTGGTTCATAACTGCTGATTTAAGCCCTCTAGTGGTGAAAATTCAATCATTTAATGGCACTTACAAGTATGATTACTGTCCACAGCGGAAACGCAGGTGAGAATGTTTTGTGTGTGTTTTAGCAGAATATCACATAAACCCCGGGATAGATTTTAAAAGAAACTCTAAAAAAATAACAAGTGGAATAATCCAAACACAAAACTGGCTCTAACTCAGTACTTGAGCAGAAATGTGGTGCATTTAAATGATCTGGTGATCAAATTCACCTGAAACAGCTCATGGTGATTTGTGTTTGAAATTAGAATTACACCAATTCCTCAAAGGAATGCAGGATCTTTAATTTACTGAATAAAATTCATATTAGTTAACTACAAAAATAAGACAGAATAATTCTACAGTTTAATGGAGTTTAAGTATCTCACTGTCTTGAGGAGTTGGGGAAGCATGAGATCAATAGGCTGGTGTTGCGTCTGCAGTGATGCAGGAATTGTACCGGTCTGTCGTGGCGAAGAGAGCTGAGCCAGAAGACAAAGCTCTCAATTTATTGGTCGATCTACGTTCCTACCCTCACCTATGATCACGAGCTTTAGGTAGTGACTGACATAACGAGTTAATGAACACAAACGGCCGAAATGAGTTTTGAATGAGCTTCTCACCCCATCTCCAAGAGATGGGGTGAGAAGCTCGGTCATGCTGGAGGGGTTTGGAGTAGATCTGCTGCTCCTCCACATAGACAGGAGCCAGTTGAGTTGGCTCGAGCAGTTAAGATGCCTCCCTGGTGAAGTTTTCCAGACATGTCCAACTTTAGAAGACTTAAAGGGAGACCCAAGACACGCTGGAGGCACTATGCCACTCAACTGGCCAGCGAACGCCGTAGGATTCCCCCGGAGGAGCTGGCCCAAGTGGCTGGAGAGAGGGAAGTCTGGGTCTCCCTGCTTAGGCTGCTGTCCCCGTGACCTGACCTCGGATGAGCAGCCGAAGATGAATGGATGGATCTACGGTCTTTTCAAATAGTTCTTTGAATAAAATCCCTCTCACATAAAAACGTTTCAGCAACTTTGATCTCTGCAGTTTCCTTCCAGAATGAGTCGTTTCAGGGCTCTGTCACTTTAAGACAACAAGCTGCTGCTGGCCACGCCCACCCATCTCCTGACCAGCTGCTGTAGGCTGAGAAGCTCAGATATCCGAGAGGGGCTCAGTGTAAAACCGCTGCTCCTCCAGCCTGGAGAGGTGAGAGGTGGTTCCAAGTAAATTTCATAAAAGTGTGCCGTTGTCTTTTTCTGTATTGCTCGACGAGAGCCCGTGTGCCTTTGTGCTAGTTACGTTCTGATTAGTTCTTCCCACTGTGTGACGTGAATCCTGGTTATTAAAAACCCTGAACCTGAACCAAGGCTCGTTACTCATGCGATTGGGTCACTGCCTGAACCCCTCTGTGACAGCAAAAAGTGAGTTATATTAAGACGTCCCTTTGATTAGTCCTCCATGAACACCGCTGAGAAGCCGTGGATTTTGCAAGATGGTCGCCACTTCTCTCTCAAGGGTGCTTCTGTAGAACTAAAGCAAAACATGCGGTTGCTTTGAAACAACAAATATTACAAAATAATTTTTTTTGAACATTTATAAATGATTGCAGAAAGAAAATATCAATTTTTCACAATATATGAAACCGAATCAGCGCGAACGACTAGCACAACTGTTTTTGCAGAAGCTCCTAATACAAACACGAGGCTAAACACAGCACAGCTTTTCAAACATGAGTCAGAACTGGACAGGCAGAACATCTGGAATGAGTGGAAAAGGCAGTAAAGTGCTACTGGCTCTTCATGCACAGAAATCTGAGTAAACCACCTGATGCTCTGTGCAATGATCTGTTTACACACTTCTCTGTGTGGATGATCCAAGTTTCGTCCTAATAGCTATTCTTTAATTACTTTAGCACATTTGTGCAGCTGGCCAAAGCCTCATCACCCATTTGGAGTTACTTTAACCTCCAATTAAAGATGTGTGGTGCTGAGCACATCTGGGAGGATGAGACCTTGTTTTTTCTCCGGCACACCAGTGGCTGGGTAATAACAGAGCTAAACTGATAACGACTGACACTGCAGGAAGATGAGCGGAGACACTGCAGACCAGAATGTCACTGTGGGCAGAAGGCAGATAAAAATGATTTTTTCTTACTTTGTGGGGATGAGACGGCTGTCTTGTGGGCTGCACATCATTTTAACCACAAAGGCTCCACCTCTCCTCTCCCCTGCCCTGACTAAGGGCACCGGGTGTCACATAGCTGTGAACTAAAAGTGAGCCGAGCAGTCTGAGTCACTGGCGCATCTCCAGCCACAGAGGAACCATAAACAGAGCACACACAACTTTACTGTCACTCCTTCATGGAATCCCCAGAAGTCCACGGGACGGTCAATATTGTCTCCGTTTGACCTCGGCCACCCGAAGAGCTCGAGATGTGTCCTCCTTCTTCCTCGCTGCATTGTCCTAAATCTTCTTGATTTATGAAGATTGCTACAAGTCAACAAACAGGGGTCTTCATGCTGCTACGCACCGAACTCAGTGTTTGACTGAAAGCAGCGGAATGTGTTTATTTGAGCGGGGTGGGTTTTGTTTGCTTTTCGACTCTTGTCTCAGCGTTAGTTCCACCACCGACAGTGACTCACTGCTGTTTATTTGGACACGAGCCAAGACTTTTGACCTCTCCAAATGTGGGGCTAATCCTGGTCAGAGCTACTGTGGGACCCTGGATGCTAGTTATTCCTCCCTGTGGATTTGATATTGCAAAGTTTTAAACAGAGACAACTACTTACAGGTCTTTCTGCGAGCTCTTATTTAGATAGTTTTGTTTGCAGCGTGAAGAAAAGAGTTATCAAACCAAACTGAAGGTTCCAAAACACGCATCTCAAGCAAGTCAGAGAGTAGACTGCGTCTTCAGTCAGCTTTGTCATCATCCCTCATGGAACTAGCTCAGATCAGTGCACATCAATCCATAGTGTCACAAACCCAGTGAATGTCCAGACATCGGGTTGATTTTATCTCTAAGACAACAACGTAGGAAGGTGAGTTTTGTCTGTTTTTGAACGTACGTGTAGATTTGTACTTTAGTAGACCAGGGATGTCCAACGTGAGGCTTGTGGGCCAATTTGCAGCTTCAGTTTACATTTCAAAGATGGTAGAAGTCGAGTCCAGAAGCATATTGATGCAGACGAAAGAAACTCCGAAACTCCTTTCTGCAGAATAAAAACTAAAATACCAGATAGTTTTAATGCTTTATTCTCATTATTCTGCAGTGTGTAATAAAATGATATGAAAGCATCATAAACATGCTATAGTATGACTTTTACAACATATCATGTCCTTCCTTAGTTCTAGTAGTGGGCTTCTCTTCATCTACCTCTTCATTCTCTATCCACTCCCACTCATGTGCTTCAGCTACAGTATGACTTTTAATTTCCATCCATCTATCTATCTATCTATCTATCTATCTATCTATCTATCTATCTATCTGTCTGTCTGTCTGTCTGTCTGTCTGTCTGTCTGTCTGTCTGTCTGTCTGTCTGTCTGTCTGTCTGTCTGTCTATCTATCTATCTATCTGTCTGTCTATGTCTGTCTGTCTGTCTGTCTGTCTGTCTGTCTGTCTGTCTGTCTGTCTGTCTGTCTGTCTATCTATCTATCTATCTATCTGTCTGTCTATGTCTGTCTGTCTGTCTGTCTGTCTGTCTGTCTGTCTGTCTATCTATCTATCTGTCTGTCTATGTCTGTCTGTCTGTCTGTCTGTCTGTCTGTCTGTCTGTCTGTCTATCTATCTGTCTGTCTGTCTATCTATCTATCTATCTATCTGTCTGTCTATGTCTGTCTGTCTGTCTGTCTGTCTGTCTGTCTGTCTGTCTGTCTGTCTGTCTGTCTATCTATCTATCTATCTATCTGTCTGTCTATGTCTGTCTGTCTGTCTGTCTGTCTGTCTGTCTGTCTATCTATCTATCTATCTATCTGTCTGTCTATGTCTGTCTGTCTGTCTGTCTGTCTGTCTGTCTGTCTGTCTGTCTGTCTGTCTGTCTGTCTGTCTGTCCGTACGTTCGTTCATTCATTCATTCATTTTCCTCTGCTTAGCCAGGGGCAGCAGCCTAAGTTATGTAGACCTGACTGTCATCTGCGTAACTGTTGTAAGAGGTTTTTTGTTTTTACATCAATGTTTATGGTTTTTTGCATTGGAATCACAGGATTGCGTGGCAAGAAAAAGCACATTTTCCCTATTTTTCTATTGTTTTTTTTTTTTTTTTTTTTTACAATTGCAGGAGTATTTAGAGATGGATCATTCTTGCTGTGTTGTTGATCGATCGGCCTGTGGTGGGCTTGATAAAAAGTTTTGTTGGAATTTCCTCCATAAACGACAGAAAAAGACAAAAGAAATCATTACAGATGACCCGTATTCTCTGCAGAAAGCCTGGATCCTTGCAGCAACGGACAGTTTGTGAGGCTTATTTTGTTCAAGGTAAGTCCTTGTGACCAAGTATTGATAATGTTTCCTATATAAGGAACCCAGCAAATTGCATCGAGTCACTCACTAGTGTCAGTGTCTTCACAGCAATCCTCATACTAAGCAGTCATGTACTGACAGTGAAGAGGAAAACTTCCTTTTACCAGAAACAAACCTCCAGAGGATCCTGGCTCAAAATAAGCAGCCATCAGCCACGACTCACTGGGGATTGAGAAGATTATAGCATCCATCCATCCATCCATCTGCTTCTGCTTATCCGGAGTCGGGTCGCAGAGGCAGTAGTCCCAAGTCGAGAGGCCCAGACGTCCCTCTCCCCAGCCACTTGGGCCAGCTCCTCTGGGGAAATTCCCAGAAGTTCCCTGGCCAGGTGAGACACATAGCCCCTCCAACGTGTCCTGGGTTTGATGTTTTATTGCATTTTCATCACACCTGCTATAGTATAATGTTTTCATGTTTTATAATCACACATGCTATATGTATGGCAGTTTCATCAATTTTCATCACACATGCTATATTATGACCTGCAATGGACTGGCGCTCTGTCCAGGGTGTACCCCGTCTGATTGCCCATTGCCCGCTGGAGAAAGCCACCAGCCAGCCCCCCCACCCCCCGTGACCCTATGTGGACAAAGCGAGTTCAGCCAATGGATGGATGCTACAGTCTGACGTTTCATTGCATTTTCATCACACATTCTATTGTATGATGTTTTCATGCTCCTTCAGCAAATATGCTATAGTATGACTTTTTATGCATTTTCATCACACATGCTGTATTACAGTTTTTCTCAGTTGCTTTGGTGCATTTCTCACAACAGAATTGATCTCTGCACCACTACTAAGGCTCTTCTCAAAACTATTAGTGCAAACTGCAAAACATGGTGGATAACTTGCAAAAGTGAGTCACTTCATGAAAAAGAAAAGTCAGTTGTTCAAAATAAGTAGTCAATGCTTCAAAAGCAAGTCCCTTAATCAAAACAGATGATATATTCATCAAAAGCAAGTACTTATATCAATCAAAGTGTCAGGGCTCTCACAATTACAAGTCATTACACCAGCACCTTTGGTCACAAAATCAAATGGTTTGAACATGCTCTCTGTGACGGATTTCTTTGTAGGTGCTTCCCAACGACATGTCAAGTCTGGACAGCATGCATGGCGTGTTGAAAACCATCAACTGTAAAGGAAAATCAAGACATTTCATATGCACCCTTGATAATATTTAATTGAAACTGTTCACAGCATTGTGCAACTGGGGAAATACAGTAAAACAAACATTTTACAGCAATCATGAACTCACTTAGACAGTAAACCTTACTGCAGTAGTTATGAAACAAAAAAAAAACTGAACAGACACTGCTGCATATCTATCATTGATATCTAGACGCCTTCTCCCGTCTGTCTGCCCACATATTTTCATCAACATCACAGGGAATGCCAGCTCTATCGATGCATCGGGGAAAGTATCTCCTGGAGTGTCGAATCCACCCTCTGCAGGATGTGATGTCATCACAAGCTGCATCCATAGCTGCTAGCAGGGTAATTTGGGTATGTGGATGCCTGTCATATACCTTCCACCTCCAGGAAGAGAAAAACTCCTCAATTGGATTTAGGAATGGAGTGTAAGGAGGAAGAAACTCCATAAGCATCCTGCCGTGTGCTGCAAACCACTGCCTGACTACAGCAGAGTGATGGTTATCCCAAACCACTACATACATTGTCCGATTGTCGCCAGGACACACACCAATTTTCATTAGTGTGAGATAAGGTTCACCTGAGAAAAGTAATTTATGGAGATTTCCATGGAAACTCTTAAAAAATAGGGTTTTCAAAATGGGTGTATACAAAGTGTTCGACAAGATGTTCAACAATTTTGAGTGCAATGGCACGAGCAATGAAATGAAGACTATTAGTTGTAAGGACAATGACTATTCAGCCGGTACAAGTATAAATAATTGTGACATTCATGATAAAAGCAAGGAGATAGTGATGAATAGCAAGCCAAAAGTGACCATTCTTTAGACATTTGTACTTACTCAACTGCCTAATGTCCAAAGGCATTTGCCTTTTGTCGAAATGAACATGAAGCCGCCACTAGGTTGTGCCAAAACGACTACATGTTGTGGAGGTTGAACTAACTGTTGTGCAAAGTTTAGTTTTGTTGTGAGAAATGCACCAAAGCAACTGAGAAAAACTGTATAAAGTTTTCATGCTCCTTCAACACACATGCCATAGTATGATGTTTTTATATATTTTCATCACACATGCTGTATAGTATGATGTTTTCATGCTTTTTATTCACACATGCAACAATATGGCCTGTGATGGACTGGCACTCTGTCCAGGGTGTACCCCACCTGATTGCCCATTGACCATGGAGATAGGTCAAGGTCGATTTTATTTACAGAGCGCATTTACAGCAGCAAAGCTACACCAAAGTGCTGTACAAGGTAAAACAAACCAAGGTACAACAAATCAACAATAAAAACCTAAAATAAGATGAGCACACAACAGTCACAATCTGTGATAAAAACTGTTAAAAACTATTAAGATGCTCAAGTCAACCTGCATTAAAAGCCAAATAAAAAAACTGCGTCTTAAGAAGGGATTTAAAATGCTCTAGATTCTGTGTGGTCCTGATGTTGAGAGGTAGCTTGTTCCACAGTTTGGGCCCAACCACAGAGAACGCTCTGTCGCCGCGAGTCTTGTGGCGGGTTTTTGGAACTGTTAAAAGAGCTTGAGAGCTGGACCTCATGGTTCTGGCAGGGACGTAAGCGGACAGCAGCTCAGAGATGTAAACTGGGGCCAGGCCATGAAGGGATTTAAAAACAAAAAGTTAAATTTTGAAACGGATCCTGTAAGAGAGCCAATGGAGAGAGGTCAGAACCGGGGTTATGTGATCCCACTTGCTGGTTCCAGTCAGCAAGCGGGCCGCTGCATTTTGGACCAGCTGAAGTCGGTGTGGGGAGGACTGCTCCAGGCCAGAATACAGGGAGTTGCAGTCGTCCAATCGACAGGACATGAACAGGTGGATGACATGTTCGAGGACATTAGCAGGAAGGTATGGCTTCACCTTTGCTATCTGCCTTAAATGATAAAAACCTGATTGGACCACTGCACTCACCTGTCTGTAAAGATTAAAACAACCGTCTAGAAACACACCGAGGTTTTTAACACAGGGTTTTAGAAAACCAGAACAAGGACCAAGAGGACCAACAGCGTTGTTTAAAAGATTTGGACTGCCAAATAGTAAAATTTCAGTTTGTTGATTGTTGAGCTTAAGAAAATTAAGCTTAAAACATCCATTGCTTGACGCTTTTTAAGCATTCCAGTAATGAGCCACTTGACCTGGCATCACTAAGTGGCAAATAGATCTGAAAGTCATCAGCAAAACAGTGAAAAGTCATTTTATACTTCTCAAAAATGAAGCCTAAGGGGAGTATATACAAAGAAAAAAGTGCTGGACCCAAAATGGAGCCCTGAGGCACCCCACATGTCAGAGGTGCTGTTTTCGAGGTAAAAGGTCCCAGATTAACGGAAAATGGCCTCTTGTGAAGGTAGGATTTAAACCACTGGAGAACAACACCTCAGAGAAGAACGCATGACTCTAGGTGGGACAACAAGATGCCGTGATCAACGGTGTCAAAAGCAGCCGGCAGATCAAATAAAACCAAAGCTGCTGACTGGCCCAAATCAGCTATTGAAAGGAGGTCATTAAAAACTCTTAAAAGAGCACTTTCAGTGCTATGACGGGGCTTAAAACCTGACTGAAATTTTTTCTGAAATGTTGTTAAGGGACAAGTAGTCCTGGAGCTGAGTAAACAATGTCTTCAATAACCTTAGACAGAAAAGTCAGTTTTGTCAAGATTTGGCTTTTTGAGAAGAGGCTGAACAATGGCCTGCTTAAAACACGGGGAACACAACCTGAAAAAAGGGAAGTATTAATTAACTTAAGGATGAAGGAACCAACACTGTCAAACGCTTTTTTTTAGCATAAAAGATGGAAGACAGTCCAAGGGGCAATAAGAAGATCTTAAGTGATGAACAATATCTGATAATTCCTCTAAAGAGACAAGTTCAAATTGGCACCAGGAGGAAAGGCAGAGATAGGCACCAGCCCCCCCCCCCCCCCCCCCTCCCCCCAAATATTGGTTCAGCCAATCGATGGATGCCATAGTATAACGTTTTCATGCTCCTTCAACACATATGCTATAGTATGACTTTTTAATGCATTGTCATCACCCAAGCTATATTATGTTTTCATGCATTTTCAACACACATGGTATAGTATAATGTTTTATTACATTTTCATCACACATGCCATAGTATCATGTTTTCATCATTTTTCATCACACAATCTATAGTATGACATTTATCCATTTTTATATGCTATAGCATGTGTGATGAAAATGCATGAAAACGTCATATTATAGCATGTGTGATGAACATGCATAATAAAGTCATATAATGAGTTAATTTACATGTTATTTAATAAGCCATAAGACATAAGTTTCCACAGTAAATATGAAATCAACCTTATGGATCTGTGGGTACTTTTAACCAGAAGATTGGAACTTTTTATTGCAGGGATTAGATAACCACTTCGTATTAATTCAGAGACAACAGAAGAGAGAGTCAAGTTTTTAAAGTGTAAAGATTTATTACTAAACAAATTAAACTAGACTAACTTAAACACTAAATGTATGGTGTAACTAAGGTGAATGAGACGGAGAATTGTGTAGTGTGGAATGTTGCTCAGAACCAGCAAATCCGAAGAAACCATTAGTTCTGGTGGGAAGTGAAGGTGATGTCTTTGCGCTAAGCTTTGATTAGGAGATTCGCCTTGGGCTTCCTGACAGGGTTGCGGAAGGCACTTTATAAATAAAGCTTTGATTGATTGATTGATTCATAAACACATTCAACGCCATTCCGTTGGCCTACATACCCTTCTGGAAGTCCCCGTTAGATCAGGAATGTCGAGGTCCAGCTTGACCCTCTCTGGAACCGAAGCCGCAGATAGGAAAAGCAACGGTTGCCGACCAGACCAGTCTTTGAGATACTTCCGGGTCACAACAATTTGGTTGGCATCTAGTGAGACCCAAAACTGGGTCATGATGGTTCCGCTTTTATTCTGAAAGGAACCGTTGCCGCAGTTGGAACAGCAACAGATTTTATCCAGCTTGTTGTGGGTTCTTTTGGCTGAAGAGGAAAGTTATGGATTGGCCATTGGCCACTCATAGTTTTATACTTCGGATGTTTTGGTTTATGGTCGAATGAAAAGATGACAGATTTACCAAACACCACCAAAACCACGCCTCCGTCAGATCTGGCAGATTTTGATTGGATCAGTAAAAGCAGTGTGTCGTCTCTTAACGTTATGTGAGATCAGTCCTAGTGGAAACATTTAAAGTCATATTACTTATTATATTCAACAGGATTATAATAAAGTAATTAATATTTTGATTTCACAGATTGGTCACATCTTATTATTGACTAACACTTTGTTTGATTAGCTTTATTAAAAGGAGAGAGTCCTTTCTTCATTCTTCTCTTGAGCTGGAAAGAAGCAGTTTAGAAGCAAATGCATGAGACCTTGAGGCCATATCTCATGCAGACTAGTTCTGTGTCAGAGTAGAGGGAGAAAATGACTTTTGGTGGAAAACAGTCATTTCATTCCGTTACATGCATAAAAATGTGATATTATAGCATGTGTGATGAAAATGCATAAAAACATCATATTATAGCCATCGACATTAATATATGGACAATGGGTTTCCATAGACTCCAATAATAAGTTTTTGTACTAAAATGGGAGGTGGCCACCACCGCCATTTTGACCGTGTCACAGGTTCCGTCAAGCCCAGACAATTCCACAAAAGGGAAGAGAGGTGGAGCTGAGGGTGGGGCTGTAAGGCTGGGATCAACTGACGACACCCGCTCAAACTAGCTACAAGCTAACCTGAAGCTAACCCAAAGCTAACGCGGAGGTCGGGGCTTAGCTAACAGAGGTAGCAACCTAGCTACAACCGGAGTTAACTGTGCACAACACCAGAGCTTCTGAGTCAGAGATACGCCGGGCTGACCGCTGGGTAAAACCGGGTGGAACACAGAGGTTTCCGAGACCCCCACAAGCCGATAGCCCACACAGCAGACAAGTGCCGCTGCGATCTGAGATGCGCAGAGCTACCGCTGGGGAAAACCGGGTGCAAAGGTTTCCATCCCAGAGCTCCACAAGCCGTCAGCCCGCGCAGCAGACAGAACCCGCGATCAGACAGAGATGCGCAGAGCTGCGGGGAGGGGAGAACCGGGTGGAAAACATCGGTCTCCCGAGAGCTCCACAAGCCGATAGTGAGGACCTAGCTCCACCACCATGTTATATTTCAACCCATTTTCTAAAGTGCAGCATTATGTTAAATGCACTGGGTTTTTCCCTATTACATTTAAATTTCATGGTTAAACAGTACATGTTAAAATCTAAGCTCAGCTCGGCAGTGACCTAAAATACATAAATATAATTTTACTTACCGAAAAAAATGAAGTGGAGACTCCTTGGACGCTCTATTAGTGCAATTAATGCCACAGCAAGTCATTTTGTCCAACAATTGCACAAAAATATCCAAACAAGAATACACAAACACAGAGACTCAAAATCCCGGAGCAGTTTCCAAGCCAGACCGAGGCTCTACTGAGGCCTTTCCACGGAGCTAGCTCTGTGGTCACGTGGGTCTGATGCTCATTAATTATACAGAATTTTAGGCTTTTAATACACTTAAACAGAAGAGTGAGAAAAAAAATTCAGCCCCCTCAGAGTTGTCATGAGTGTAAACTAGATCATTAAAACCAAAAACATGTTTTGGTACCAGGCTGTAAACATGTTTATTTCTGCTGTGAAATTGGTATTTTTAACATGGGAGTCAATGAGGATTTGCTCGCTTCTGACACCAGCCCCTAGTGGATGAGGGTGGAACTGCAATTTTTGTCACTTCCGCGTTGGCCTCAATTTTTCACCCGCATTGTGGGGCTTGATTATAGCATGTGTGATGAAAATGCATTAAGACGTCATATTATAGCATGTTTGATCAAACTATTTGGTATTAATGTTGTGTGTGTGTGTGTGTGTGTGTGTGTGTGTGTGTGTGTTCTCTGTCTTCTTGATGCCCAGTGAGTCGTGGAGGATGGCTGCTTATACTGAGCCAGGATTCTCTGGAGGTTTCTTCCTGTTAAAAGGGAGTTTTCCTCTCCACTGTTGCTGCATGCTTGTTTAGTATGAGGATTGCTGTAAAGACTCTGACACTAGTCAGTGACTCAATGCAATTTGCTGGGTTCCTTATATAGGAAACTTTTCACTGATTGGTTTAATGAACTGACCTGTATTGGAATGTTTACTGTGTGAAGTGCTTTTAGACAGCTTGTTGGCGCTATTTAAATAACCTGAATTGAATAGAATGAAAAAGTAAAAAATATATATATATACATATTACTGTGTAATTGAATTATTGTACTTTTACTGTGATGTACTTCCTGAAGCAGCTTAATTCAATTCAATTCAATTCAAGTTTATTTATAAAGCGCCAAATCACTACAAACTTCGTCTCAAGGCACTTCACATAATAAACATTCCAATTCAGGTCAGTTCATTAAGCCAATCAGAAATAATGTTTCCTATATAAGGAACCCAGCAAATTGCATCCTCATATTAAGCAGTTCTAGTTTGTCGAAGCTTATTTTTATAAAGCACAAGACTATTTTTCCAGGATAGGTAGCTCTCCTCATGGTGCGTAGAGCGCCATGTTCTCTCCAATTTTCTAGAGTTTTGTTTTAAGGCTTGTAAATGAGAATTAAACCAGGGAGCCAACTTCCTGTCCCTAATTACCTTCTTTTTTAAAGGGGCAACATCATCTAATGCCACACATAAAGAGGAATTAACATGATGAACTAATGCATCAATTTGTGAGGGGCTAGAACTGACAATGTTGCCCTCTGATACATGCCTCTGACATGCTGAGGACAGTAAAGAGAGAGCTGATTTAAAAGATGTAACTGCGTTGTCAGATAGAGACCGACTATAGTGAAATTTACTTTCATGTCTCGAGAACTCAGTTATAAAAACTCAAAGGTTATCAGAAAGTGGTCCGAGAGGACTGGATTATGTGGAAAGATCGTTATTTCCTCACACTCTATGCCATAAGTCAGCACAAGGTCTATTGTATGATGGCAGGAGTGGGTGGAGCTATGTATTCTTTGGGTAAAACCAATTGAGTCTAAGATATTACTAAAGGCTACATTGAAGCTATCATTTTCAATGTCCACATGAATGTTGAAATCCCCCACTACAATGACCTTATCAGTATTTAGCACCAAATCTGATAAAAAATCAGAGATCTGATCCAAAAACTCAGAGTAAGGGCCTGGTGGACGATATAAAACTACAAACAAGAGTGGTTTTACAGTTTTGCAATCTGGATTAGGAAAACTAAGAATAAGATGTTCAAACGAATTGTAGGTATTAATTGGTAAGGGACAGATTAATAAGTCCGAATGAAAAATAGTTGCCACTCCTCCTCCTCGCCCTGTACTTCGAGCAATATGATGATTTAAATAATTTGAAGGAGTCGACTCGTTTAAGCTAACATAGTCCTCTTGCTGCAGCCAGGATTCTGTGAGAGAGAGCAAAGAGATCTGATTATCACAAATCAACTCATTAACTAACAAAGTCTTAGAAAAAATGGATCTAATGTTCAACAACCCACATTTAATTTTTCTAGTTTTCTGCTCAGTTGAATTTGTTCTAATATTTATGAGATTTCCATGATTTGCTTTATTAAGCCTGATATTTAATCTGCGTGATTTTGGCCGTGGGCAGGACACTGTCTCTATGGGGTAGTGGGTGGGTAACAGTACAGAAGCTGCAGAGGGGTGGGTTAAACTACGACTCTGCTTCCTGGTCTGGACCCTGGGTTGTCATGAAGGACTAATAAAACTGGCCATGTTCCTAGAAAGAAGAGCTGCTCCATCCAAAGAGGGATGGATGCCGTCTCTCCGCATCAGACCAGGTTTTCCCCAAAAAGTTTTCCAATTATCAATGTAGCCCACGTTGTTTTCAGGACACCACCTAGACAGCCAGCGGTTGAAGGACAGCATGCGGCTAAACATGTCGTCACTGGTCCGATCAGGCAGGGGGCCAGAGAAAATTACGGAGTCCGACATTGTTTTGGCAAACTTACACACCGAAGCAACATTAATTTTAGTGACCTCCGATTGGCGTAACCGGGTGTCGTTACCGCCAGCGTGAATAACAATCTTACTGTATTTACGCTTATCCTTAGCCAGCAGTTTCAGATAAGATTTAATGCCGCCCGCTCTGGCCCCAGGTAAACATTTATATCGCGTCAGACCCGTGCCACAACCCGTGCACGCGCATTGGGTCCACAGCGCGCGTGTGAACGGGACTCGCGAGCGAAAATATACATGGCGAGAGGTCATTTGTGCACTGAGAGGGAGCAAACTGTGTCTGTGAGCGCACAAGGATGTGCACAAGTGACAAACCTGCGTGCGCGCGTTGCCAACGAGCACACGGCAGAGGAAAACGTGCGCGCGCGGCAGCCTCTCTGCGCGCTCGGCAGCCTCTGCGCGCTCGGTTTCTAATTCCGCTCGCTCGGCTGTGAGGAGTTTTGGCACTCTGGAGGCGTGGCCTGTGGCAGATCTTCCCTATCCTCTGATTGGTTAGTTTACCCCGCACTTTACTCTCTAGCTATCTATATAAAAAAATCTGATATTTGGCAGTTGCTGGCATAGCTCAGCTGGGAAAGCTGGTGACTCTCACTCTGGAGGATCCAGGTTCGAGTCCGGCCAAGGAACATGGAGTTGATGTCATATTATTCTTTCCTAATTCCTGTGATATTATTTTACAGTTGTGACCGTTCAACTGTCATTAAACGTCCGAATGTTTGCTGGGCAGTGTTTTAAAAAGTGCACATAAGCTAGATGGTTTTAACCAGGTAAAAATAGACTTGTGGGTGTAGGTATGTTCAAGTTTAAAAAGTTCTTGCCTCATTAATGTATTGTTTATTTTTTTCAGCATTTAATTGACAAATTATCCTTTCAAATATTTAATTGATGAGTTACATAATTGTCCATTTAGAATTGTTGAATGGACTGAGTCAAGTTTGGTGCACTTTATATATTTCAAAACATGTTTTTTTTTAATGATGCATACAGGTGCTGGCCAGTAAATTAGAATATCATCAAAAGGTTGAAAATATTACAGTAATTCCATTCAAAACGTGAAACTTGTACATTATATTCATGCAATGCACACAGACCAATGTATTTCCGATGTTTATTACGTTTAATTTTGATATTTATAGGTGACAACCAATGAAAACATCAAATCTGGTATCTCAGAAAATTAGAATATTCTAAAGGCCAATGAAAAAATGTTTGTTTCTCTAATGTTGGCCAACTGAAAAGAATGAACATGAAAAGAATGTGCATGTATAGCACTCAATACTTAGTCGGGGCTCCTTTTGCCTCAATAACTGCAGTAATGCGGCGTGGCATGGACTCGATCAGTCTGTGGCACTGCTCAGGTGTTATGAGAGCCCAGGCTGCTCTGATAGTCGTCTTCAGCTCCTCTGCATTGTTGGGTCTAGCGTATTGCATCCTCCGCTTCACAATACCCCATAGATTTTCTATGGGGTTAAGGTCAGGCGAGTTTGCTGGCCAATCAAGGACAGGGATACCATGGTCCTTGAACCAGGTGCTGGTGGTTTTGGCACTGTGTGCAGGTGCCAAGTCCTGTTGAAAGGTGAAGTCTGCATCCCCATAAAGTTGGTCAGCAGCAGGAAGCATGAAGTGCTCTAAAACTTCCTGGTAGACGGCTGCATTGACCCTGGACCTCAGGAAACAGAGTGGGCCAACACCGGCAGATGACATGGCACCCCACACCATCACTGACGGTGGAAACTTTACACTGGACCTCATGCAACGTGGATTCTGTGCTTCTCCGCTCTTCCTCCAGACTCTGGGTCCTTGATTTCCAAAGGAAATGCAGAACTTGCTTTCATCAGAAAACATAACTTTGGACCACTCAGCATCAGTCCAGTCCTTTTTGTCCTTGGCCCAGGCGAGACGCTTCTTGCGCTGTTTCTTGTTCAAGAGTGGCTTGACACACGGAATGCGACACCTGAATCCCATGTCTTTCATGAGTCTCCTCGTGGTGGTTCTTGAAGCGCTGACTCCAGCTGCAGTCCACTCTTTGTGGATCTCCCCCACATTTTTGAATGGGTTTGTCGTCACAATTCTCTGCAGGGTGCGGTTATCCCTAGAGCTTGTACACTTTTTTCTACCACATTTTTTCCGTCCCTTCGCCTGTCTGTTAATGTGCTTGGACACAGAGCTCTGCGAACAGCCAGCTTCTTTAGCAATCACCTTTTGTGTCTTGCCCTCCTTGTGCAAGGTGTCAATGATTGTCTTTTGGACAGCTGTTAAGTCAGAAGTCTTCCCCATGATTGTGGTGCCTTCAAAACAAGACTGAGGGACCTTTTAAAGGCCTTTGCAGGTGTTTTGAGTAAATCAGCTGATTAGAGTGGCAGCAGGTGTCTTCTATATTCAGCCTTTTCAGAATATTCTAATTTTTTGAGATACCAAATTTGGAGTTTTCATTAGTTGTCACTTATGAATATCAAATTTAAATGTAATGAACATTGGAAATACATTGGTCTGTGTGCATTGCATGAATATAATGTACAAGTTTCACGTTTTGAATGGAATTACTGAAATATTTTCAACCTTTTGATGATATTCTAATTTACTGGCCAGCACCTGTATAAATAATTTTAATGTTAATTTATTGAAATATTTCTATTTTTTCATTACCTCACCCTTGTTTTGACAAAAACAAGACCTTGCTGGATAATATCACGGAGAAACTATTTGTTCACAGTACATGGCTCAGTGAGGATCTGTATACCAAAGGAGGAGATGCTCAGAAATCTGTCTGCAGATTGTTACAACCCAGACTGGAAGTGGTGGGCTGTAATAAGAAAGGAGACCAAACAGAGGAGTGGGGGTTCAACAACTGATTTATTTAACCAAAGTAAGGATTTACTAAAGCAGATCAGTGCAGTCAAGAATTACTGGTGTTTGGGTAGTCCTGAACGTGTTGTGATGCCCCCACCGTCTCATTGGGTTTTCATTTGTGTTTAATTGTGTTTTTCTTCTGTTGTAGGCAGCTGGTTAAGCAGCCTTGGAGGCACCTGGGCTCAGGGTGTGGTGCTGCCTACAAAGCCTACTGTTTTTCTGCTTTCACTGGGTCTCTCCTGTGTGGTGGGGAGTCCTCACTGGCCATTTTCTGTTCACTAACTTGCTTTAGTAAATCCTTACTTTTGTTAAATAAATCAGTTGTTGAACCCCCACTCCTCTGTTTGGTTTCCTTTCTTATTACAGCCCACCACTTCCAGTCTGGGTTGTAACAATCTGCAGACAGATTTCTGAGCATCTCCTTCTTTACACAGATCCTCACTGAGCCAAGTACTGTGAACAAATAGTTTCTCCATGATATTATCCAGCAAGGTCCCGTTTTTGTCAAAACAAGGGTGAGGTAATGAAAAAATAGAAATATTTCATTAAATTAACATTTAAATTATTTATATGCATCATTAAAAAAAAACATGTTTTGAAATATATAAAGTGCACCAAACTTGACTCAGTCCATTCAACAATTCTAAATGGACAATTATGTAACTCATCAATTAATTATTTGAAAGGATAATTTGTCAATTAAATGCTGAAAAAAATAAACAATACATTAATGAGGCAAGAACTTTTCTCTCTCTCTCTCTCTCTGTCTCTCTCTCTCTCTCTCTCTCTCTCTCTCTCTCTCTCTGGAAGCCCCACTCTAAGGGAGTTTGCAGTGTATTAGTGAGTCATATATTGTACAACCACAGTCATAAAGTTTTCAACCAGTAGTTTTATTTCAGTATGTATTTTTCCAGTATCACAAAAAATGTAATTTTATATGGTTAAAACCATCTAGCTTATGTGCACTTTTTAAAACACTGCCCAGCAAACATTCGGATGTTTAATGACAGTTGAACGGTCACAACTGTAAAATACCTGAAATAAAGAAAAATTAACATGACGTCTACTGCATTTTCCTTGCCCGGACTCGAACCTGGATCCTCCAGAGTGAGAGTCACCCGCTCTCCCAGCTGAGCTATGCCAGCAACTACTGAATATCAGACTTTTTTATATAGATAGAGGGTAAAGTGCGGGGTAAACTAACCAATCAGAGGACAGAGAAGATCTGCCACAGGCCACGCCTCCAGAGTGCCAAAAGCCCTTACAGCCGAGCGAGCAGGAGTCAGAAACCGAGCGCGCAGAGAGGCTGCCGAGCGCGCACAGAGGCTGCCGCGCGCACGTTTTCCTCTGCCGTGTGCTCGTTGACAACGCGCGCATGCAGGTTTGTCACTTGTGCACATCCTTGTGCGCTCACAGACACAGTTTGCTCCCTCTCAGTGCACAAATGACCTCTCGCCATGCATATTTCCGCTCGCGAGTCCCGTTCACACGCGCGCTGCCATGTATATTTGCGCTCGCGAGTCCCGTTCACACGCGCGCTGTGGACCCAATGCGCGTGCACGGGTTGTGGCACGCTTTAAACGCCATACATTTAACTATGGTTGCTGGAGCCTCTAATGCCACGTTTCTGACTATGGAGCTGCCAATGATCAGAGGCGGTTTGTCAGTGGGTGCGTCACTGAGCGGGGAACATCTATTAGAAAAGTGGACGGGTTGGTGGTGGCCCACGGGCTGGGTTCTATGCTTCCTGCGTACCGTCACCCAGCCGGCCTGAGGTCCCGGCTGCTCGGGTTCTGCTAGAGGACCGCTACGGGGTGGTTCTGAGCTAGTTAGCCCCACGCTAGCTAAGTAGCTACGGCTGTTTACAGGTTTTTCAACAGCGCAGAGCCGGGACTCCAATTCCGACACCCTCGCCTCCAAAGCTACAAAAATGCTACATTTATTACACGTACCATTATCACTAAAGGAGGCAGAGGAGTAACTAAACATCTGACACAGAGAGCAAGAGATAGGAGACGGAGAAGCAGAGACAGAAGTAGCCATAGCCGTGCTGAGGCTAAGCTAACTGGACAGCAAACTGTCCAACACCAAATAAACTGCATGCAAACTCAAATGGTTCCCTAAAAGCTAGGTGGAACAACAGAAAATGTGTGTTTGGCGTGCTTATGCGCTACAATAACTCAGAGATATCCTAGTACAGAGAAATTAAATCGGTTTTAGCGAGCCCCAAACACCAGCTACACGTAGTGCAACACTGAAAACAGGAAACAGGAAACGCTTTACCGCCAGGTGCAGCCAATCAGCAATCACCCCAGAGCAGATGAAGTCAACCTGCCTGCACATTTGATGAAGCAGTTCTACAAAGCAGTCGAGTCCATCCTCACCTCTTCAGTCACCGTGTGGTATGCTGGAGCATCCCCACCGGGGAAAAGAAGAATCTGCATCGTGTTGTACGCTCTGCTGAGAAGGTCATTGGCTGCACTCCCCTCCATACAGGCCCTGTACACCTCCAGGCTACTGAGATGTGCAGGTCGAATAACAGCTGACCCGTGTCACCCTGGACACAAGTCTTGGCAGGAGGTCTTCATCCATTTGAACCAGAACCTCTCGCCACAAGAACAGTTTCTTCCCCTCTGCTGTCGGACTCCTCAATGACAATCCAAGGGCTGCCCACTCCAGTCTCTTTGTTCCAGTCACATGACCCTGTGTTGTGTTTGTACCTGAACTGTTGCGCTCTGATCAGTACTGTACACGGTCATCTATATAGTAGCCGCTTCTCTAATTATTGCCATTTTGTATTATTGTATCATGATTATGTTCTTACTTCCTGTTTATCTCTTATTTTTAGGTTTCTTTGTGCACCGAGTACCACAGCAATTTCCTAATGTTATGATTTCTCACACATATGGCAATAAAACCTTCTGATTCTGATTTAAAAGAGCATTCAAATGTAAGATACACATATTTTTGTCTTGTTCCAGTTGTTTTATTTGTATT
>NC_091754.1:2357557-2362557 GCF_043380555.1 Nothobranchius furzeri | reverse complement strand
AGAACCTGATTTATGCTTCTCCGTAAGCGTCGGTATTGAGACACGAAGCGCCGTTATAAGGGCCCTCCAACGGGCTCACAGAGGTCCCGCGGTGACAGAGAAATGCCCAGATTTTTACATCTCCATTGAAAGTGACGGAAACCGCAAGCTTGTGATTGGTCAGGACATTGCTTCCTTTACATTTGTCAACAGCACCGCCGTTGTCACCTCAAAAAAGATATTCAGCTGTAGACACGGAACAGACTGAAGAACGCCTGACGGGAAAAGTCCGACAATATGAATGTTTATTCATCCGTGGATGAAGGAGTGCAAAGATATGCAGCGAGTGTGTTATTGGTGGATGGAAATGATGATGAACGTGGGTTTAGAGGCGGCGACCGCATGACGAGGTGGAGGAGGATCAAGGACAAATTCATCCATGATATAAAAAGTCTGGAGTGTTTATAGATGCAGCTGAAATCCTCGTGGCTGCACTTTAGCGTCATGTGTCCCCTCAAACAGAAGACGGATCTGTCCTCGTTAGATCTGCTGCGCTCGAGTGTCTTTTGCATCAAGAAAAGCTTGTGACCACACTTTATTGACGTTTCCATTTCCTTTTGGGGATTGCAAGGTTTCTGAACGACAGCGACGATACAACACCACGTCTGAAGTCGACGGAAGCGATCCACTTACCGTGAATTTCGACGACTTTCTCCATCGAGTGAACAGCGTTGGCGTTTGGTCTCTGTTGAAGCACCTCATATGAAATAGGGTCCAACTAGAAAGCAAACAAGACAACATTATATCCATTTGACTGTTTCCACAGACATTTACAATCTTTTAGCTTTAAAATACTTCTTAGGCTGTGTGTTTGCACCGGCTTCAGCTAAACTAAAGAGCACTCGTGTGTTTGTACGGCGGTGTCGGACAGGTGTTCAAGCGTCTGCTCCAGAACCTGGTTTGACATCATGCAAGGTCCCGCAGGTTTTGTTGGATGATTTTTGAAATGGGGACCACAACCCACTGTCGAGTCAGTCCAAGAGGTTGGGAACGATCCCAAGCTGCTGACACAATAAAACAAACGCCTGCGGATGCATGCCTCCTCCCACTCGCCTCAGCTTTGCTACTCCTTGACACGAACTACACAGCGTGCTTTGTTCCGAGTCCCGCTCTACGGACGTGCATGGGTGTACGCAGATGCACAAACTTGGAAAGTGCTTGTTCACACAAACACAAATGCACCTCATCAACCGGTCTATGAAAGTCTCCAAGCCACAGCTATTCCCTGAAGTGCTTTCCTAACCCGGAATGATTTAATTTCCCCTCTGGCCGACACTTTCTCATGCCGTTTTGTTGAACGGGCTCATTGAACTCCACATTCCCACACAGACAGCACACTTCCCTTTTCTGCTCCGTCAGAGCCCCGCTGGAATAATGCACCGACATGGAAACAGGGAAGGAGACGTGAGAAGAGAAAGAAAAAGAAGAGTTGGCTTGACGTTCTGGAAGCAGGATGCCGGAAAGAGAAAAGGAAAAAGTCGTCGTTGGTCGGTGTCGGCTGGCCGAGACTGAAAGTTTTCTATTAATTAAAACAAATAGTGTGTGGGAGGGGTCTGCAGGGCCGAGGGGAAAAGGGCAGTTCCAGGGGATGGATACCTTAATCCTGCTGTGGCACGACAGGCTACATCATGCACTGAGGTACGTGCACACATGAGGCTGTGCACGGCTATTTACAGCCAACAGTTCACATGTAGACAGTCTTTGTCTTTGTTTGTCACCCAATACGAGTCTTTTCTGATTCACAACCCCATCCTGGAAGGGCTGGGAGAGGTTCAGACCATGGCTGCTGTTGTCATATGAAAAGTTCAGCACCTTTAAGTGACCAATCACCAAAAAAAGCCATCAGTCTTACAGAAAGTGACGCAAATTCAAAGGACACCATCTAAAAGTAGAAGAGTATTACTTTGGCTGTGGCTGAGTGGGTGACCGCAGACCTTATTCATCCCTTCAATCTTAAGATGTCCATGTTGGAAGACTCAAACATCATCATCATCATCATCAGTCACAACCGTCTACAGGTTTCAGTTGATCTCAGTGACCCGGGTCACTTCCAGCCCAGGTGTGCCCAGCCCGAGCTGATCCAGCTTCTCTCAGCTTCCTGTCAACGAAAGGTCAAAGGATCTCTGGGGTTTGGTGGAGTTCACCTCAGAGCAGAGTCAGACGGGGGCTGCTTGTCAGTTTGATTGACAGCCAGGCCTCACACTTATAAACTTTAATGGCTCTTGTCATGGTACCTAAGGGCCCCAGCGGTCGGCACGTACAGTAAAGACACAATTCCCAGACACGCACGCATGAAACAGCTTCCATTCGCTGATGACATCATTCTAGGCAACATTTCCAAACATTCGAATTGGTGGCCTTGGATGAGCTTTCGGTTCCAGAGCAGGATGATGATCTGCGCCGCTGCCGTCACACGAAGCCAGGAGCTCTGTCTAATAAACCCGAGACACGGCGTAAAGCCCTGAGCAGAGGGGAACGTGCTCCGGTCAAAACATTCCTGAAGGAGGCTCAAACCCAAACAGTGGAAAGAGGAGGAATTCCACTTGTTCAGCAAAAGAAAAGTGCACAAGGCACTCTTTGTTTAGCGTTTGGTCTGATTACGTTACGCTAACTGAACGAGGTAATCGTGTGCACGGTGAAAAACAGGTGACCTGTTCAGATAAGGGTGGAGGCTGGAACCGTTGGGCCCAAAGGGAGACAGGTGAAGTCGAGCGTGTAACTGTAACTGGACGGCAGTAACAACCCCACAGGCAGCTGCTAACAGTTAGCATATTAGCTTGTTGTTTCGCTAATTATTGCTAACAGCCGCTAACATCTGCATGTGAGCGTTGACGAGCGTAGCTGCAAATGCATCATTCATGAGAGATCAGCAGGGACCTGAGAGTAAAACAAGACAGTGGTGGTAAGCAGGAAAACCCGTCGGGTATGCGAGTCGTACCGGCTGGACTGAGCAGAGAAACACTGAAAACAACTAAACAAGAGGAAAATAGAAACCTCTGGCACCTAAGATATAAGCTATGCCTCTTAGTCTGCTACAAAATAAAAGCATCAAGAAAGTTCTATTTTCAGCTCATGAATCTCAAGAGAACATCTATCTTTAGTCCTTTTGGCAAAATAAAAGAAATTCATTTAGATTTGCACTCTTTTCACCACATTTTAAACAAAATAATGACCGTCCAAGCTTGAAAAAGAAAGTGCAGCTGGATCAGAGAGTTTTATTTTGGCGATGCAGAGTCTTCCAGATGATGCGTCGCCTCAGGCTGTCTGAAGCACCGTTAACTGACCGACTGATCCAGCTGTGGTTACATGCCTGAGCCCACTCAGCCAACACAAACCGAACCTTATTCCAGGGTATAAAACTCCCTCCGTGGACACGTTGTGAGCAGACGCAGCACCCTGCTGCCCCGTGATGCCCACACAGCCCGGCTGCTGGTTACACACTCCCCCTGCATGCATACGTTTTCCTCAGAGCTGCTGTTTGAGGCTGCAGCCAGACGGCGGACCAGAAGCAAAAGCACAGGCTATTCCTCGTCTTCCAAGTTCGGACATTTCCCGGCATCGTGCCGTGTTCTTTTCAAAGCCCGTTGCAGATGAAAGAAAACAACAAAACAAAGGCTTTCTGCTGCAGTTTTGATCGGATCAAAGATAGCTTAGCTCCATTTTCCCACCGTCGTGTGCTATCAAAGCTCAACGGAGCTGCTGAATAACAGCAGGTCCTCCCGCCCAACTTCAAATGATTACCCCATTTCCCTTTATTATCTGATCCCTAGACCCAGGCTGACCCCGCTGGAAGAGGTGTGAGGCTAAGCGTTTTCAGATGTGCATCAGCAACGGGGCCTTGGGTGAGAGCGGCGCCCTGCAGGGCAGAGGCAATTGACGCCCCCCTCCCTGCCTCCTGCCTATTTTCAAATTCTCAGCTCACCATGGCACCCGTCCAGGGACCTGCTCGAACTCTTGCGAGCAGGGACGCCCAGCAGGACGCTGAAACATGAGACGCAGCGCCCCCAGACTCACTCCACTGAGTACCGAAAGTGTCCTTCAAACTGGAAGTCGGTCTGAGACGCCCCTGCACTTCTGAAGCTTTACCAGATGTCCGTGTGGCGACGTAAGGGCGGCAGCAACGCAGGTACACAGAGTTAGGAGTCGGACGCAAAAAGTCTGTTTCAACAACCCGATAGAGAAACCCACAGCAGCTTCACAATGCTCCTTTAAATCACCGCTTATAAACGATTCTTTAGCATAAAACTGCTGCTGATCCAACTTTGAGCAACCTCAGAGTATACGCTGAATAAAAAGATGCCTGTCAACTTCTATGTTTTGTATTTTTACATTTGCATGTGCCCGGGGATCCTCAGTGATTACCTCATTGCCGAGCAGAGCAGAGATGCAGGCTTCAGAGGCGTCACATATGGCCGTGAGGTCGTGACCCCCCTCCAGGGCGAGCACCAAGCGACCGCCCGCCAGCGCCATCAGCTGCCTGGTCAGGTAGCCAAAGCCTGGATCCAGAGGAAATGACAGCAGAGACAGGAAGAGGACAAAGGGGGAAATGAAGTGGGTGAGAAGTGCTGTCGGGCCGCTGACTTCCCCTTTGGATTTTGATGAAAGCAGAAAAACAAAAGAGCTAAATGCTGGTTGAGGATGGGGCGAGTGCCTCGGAGACAGAGAGAGCTCTGTGGGTTTACTGCAGGCCAGAAACAAGCCCTAATATGAGCCAGCTTTAATTTCATAAGCACAGCTTTCAGTTTGGACTCAGTCATGGACTTTGATGTTTGTCCTCAGCTCAAATGTGTGCATTCAACTGCTCTTTGCTCTCCATCCCGCTCTAAACCACCAATAGCACTCCTTGGACAACCAAGACCCCAACTCTTATTTGGGATCTGCGGCACGGTTTTTGGAAAATCTCTTTTCTGGCACGCCGACGTCTTCTGTGGCTGCGGCGTGCCGCACATAAACGTTCCTTT
>NC_091754.1:2340057-2352557 GCF_043380555.1 Nothobranchius furzeri | reverse complement strand
CAGCACATCTGATCACCTCTGATGACCAGAAACAGTTTTGTGGACTGGGTAGGATCACTAGTGGGAGGTCTTTACTTGCTTTCTGACAGCACCTGTTTACTGTGCCAGTAGCTAATATGGATAGCAGTTAGCTTTTTCAGTTTGCTAACCGTCAATAAAAAGATAAAGATAAGGAGACGTGGGTGTGGGACCATGAACAGGGACGATGGAGTCTACACGTTGGACCGCCCATGGGACTGCATCGTCGGAGAGGGGAGAGCGGGCAGCAGAGGGCGACAGCGTCATCCTCTGCTGCCCGCGGATAAACCGAGAAGGAAGTGACGCCACCATCAGCGTCAGCCTGAGGAAGTTTGTAGCCGCAAACGAAACTTTAGCGGGAAACGGGTAAACAAAACTGTTCTGTGTTTTAAAAAAGAACTACAGCATGGAATCCATAAAAAAACACAGGGAGATAAAGAAGTTCCCCTTTCCTGTTGGCATCATGGCGGTGTCAGGAAGTAAAAGTAAGAGAGTAATGTCTTTGGAGAAGACGCAAAGAGCTAAAACCGGAGTGAACATCCGTGCAGGCTTGCAACGCTATAGTGTGAGGGAGCTAAAGGAGACTACAAAACCACAAACTGATGGTGACCTGGCTTTGTTGTCCAACAGTGTTGATCTTCCTACTTCATGTTTTAATGTTAGTACCAATTAGCTCATGTTAGCCTTAGCTTGTTGTTAGCGCTAGCTACAGTGGACTGCAGCGGGTTTGTTTATGACAGCTGTAATTCCGCTTCCAGCCAGTAGGAGGAGGAAGCGGGAAACTTATTTAGTGTTGCTTCAAAGCGAGTCAAGAAGTTTCAGCGTGAACTCACCCAGTCCACGATGAGGATCTTACTGACGTTCAGCCTCTGCTGCAGGAGCTTGGCTGCTACGGCGACAGAATTGAAATAACAGAAGCCCCTAAAAGAGACGGGCATCAATGAACCAGGATCTAGTAACATGTTATAATTATAAGTTTACCTGACGTGGTCTTTCTCAACTCACATGGGTGTGCTCTCCTCAGCGTGGTGTCCAGGTGGGCGAACTACAGCGAAGCCATTCTGCAAGAGAAAACAGCCCCTTAGTCACCAAACACCATACAAGCTCACATCGTAACGGGATCGTCCGGCCTCATCGATACCAGAAATCAGAATAATGCCCCCTGACTTATTTCTCTGGGTGTGTGTGCACACACACACAGAAACAGACGCTGGTGTCAGGTCAGCTCAGGCAGCACTCCCAGCTCCCGCTGCTTCACGGGGACATTAGATGGACGTTAGAGCCGACGCAGAGCGAGGCGCGCTGGACTAATGATGTTGAGTCAGCTGTGGTGTGTTAGCAGCCAGCCGGAGGATTGCTCCAGCGACAACTGCCTCCGCTGATTTGAGGACATCACATCCTGTGTTTGAGAGCGGGGATCATGAGAGGGGGAATTGTTTCCCTAAAACTAGAATGACAACTTTAAATGAGGGGGCGAAACAAGGAGGGGCGCAGGCTGTGTGTCCCCCGGTAGATTTATGTGGAGTTCACGGAGTTGCTGGTGCAGGTGGAGGTTTCAGCTGCGGAGGAGCCTCGGAGGACCGTCTGCATCAGGGTGGGTTTGTGTGGGCGTACGAGCCTTCGCACATGGGGCTGTTCAACACCTGCTTTTCCTTTTGCGTTCGTTGACAAATGCGCAGAAGAGAACACGACATCAACAAGACGGCTGAATGATGTCGATCCAAGCCTGGAAAACCATGCGGGTGTCTGCATGGCGTGCTACTGTCTCCCTCTCAGGAATGCCATTAGTCTGCGGTGCGTCGGTGCTAAGTTAGCGCTAAGTGGGGCGGCGGCTGGGCAGGTGGCTTCGGTGTAACTCTAGTAAAGAAGGCCCGTTAGTGGAGCCTGCTGGTGTTTGCAGAGCCGGGCCTCGCTGCTGGGCTCAAACAGCAAGCTGCCATCGCCACAGACACATGAAGAGGAGGGGGTGGAGCAGGGCGCTGAAGGGTGGGCTCGACTGTCTGGAACGTGCTAATGATGGAGGGAGGAGGCGTGATAAATACTAAAGACGATGCAAAGCTGTGTGGAGACGTGAAGATCAGCAGAAAATGAGCTGAGAGGGAAGCGGCTGAATTTCTGGAATCATCTGAAGGTGGAGCACAACGAATGTTCACAAACACACCAGGAGACCATTTTAACTGTTTATTTGATGAAGGTTTCTGACTTTCACTGGTTGTTTGCTGATGTTATGCAGCATGTCTACTCAAACTTAAGCCAACGTGTAAAAACGGAAGGAAAAAAGGCTAACTAGATTATTTTAACAATTATTATGGAAAATAAGGAATAACTACATTTCAATTCTTTCCTCGTATAAACAAACATGCTTATTTTCTTTTTTCATTAAAGTGGTTTTGTACATTTATTATTTTAATTTTTTTATCTCAGTTTTTCTTTGAGCACCTGGACGGATTTCATTAAATAAAGACGGACAAACTGCAGCTGCTTTGCTTTGCCTCTCTTGCCTGCAGGTCACCTGCAGCCTGACAGACGCTGTGAACTTCAGAGGTAAACCACCTTTTCTCTAAGCTGCAGCTGAAGTCATGAAAAGCCATTTCCACGAGAAAACATATCAAGGACTTTGCCACAACGACTAAATATCAGCGGCCTCATTTATCAAGCTTGCTTACGCACAAAACGGGGTCGGAAAACTGCGTAAGCAACTTTCCACGCAAACTTTGGGATTTATGACAGAAAACTTAACAGAAAAATGTGCACAACTTTAAGCTGACTAAGGACCTGGCTTACACACATGCTGGACGTGGAGAGCACCTGCAGTGCTGCTGCTGAGAAATCCTGCAGCATTATCACTTGTACCGCTTCGTTTTCACACAGAACAAGACCCCCACATGCACACACACACACACACACACACACGCAAGCACGCACGCACACACACACACACACACACACACACACTGCAGTGCAGAATGCAGAATATCAGCAGGGGGACAGATTGAGACAGAACATCATGCGTCTGTGACGGTGTGTGTCCTGTCACTGTGACCCGATTGATCATCCACACCTGGCTACTTGTACAGGGGAGATCTCTGATTGGGTGACTGGTTACCACGCGTGACCTTCACCCGGGAATCTGGAGATCGAATCCCGATTGGACCATTTTTTATATCCACCACAGATCTCTCTGAAGAAGTCAGCATTGACGGCTTCAGCAACGCTGTGCCACTCCATGGATTTTCTCTTATTTGTTTTGCAAAAGCACTTCCTTTCATGTCTCCACCTCACCCACACGTACCTCAACTTCTGCTTCCTTGATCTGCCTTGATCTACGGTCGCCATGTCATTGGCGGAGCGCTGCAACAGCCGGCTTATGTATATGCATGAGGTCCACAAGGCACTTTGCATTGACCATTTATGGCAGTAAGTGGGCGTGGTGAGGGCGGGATGTGACTGAAATGCAGCTGAGAAATATTCTCGTTAGTCTCTGATTTATGAAGCGGAGATTGCGTGCAGCTGTGCGTACTCCATGTTTGATAGATCACACACCTGCTTGGCGTAAGAATATTATTTTGCTGAGCTTAAGTACATTTTTAGTAAGGATTCTACGCCATGTTTGATAAATGAGACCCCTGCACTTTATTATTTCACATTTTGTTTTTAGTGAAATAAGTTAAAAACTGCATAAATGGCAGAGAAGTACATTTAGAAACTTCTTGAAAATTCTGAAACTGTGTAGTTTTTGACTGTTGTTTGAAGCTGTTGTTTTTGGTTTAAACATTTAACATTGCAACAGCAGTTTAATGGTGCAGTATGTAAGAATATAGTGAGAATTTTACGAGCCTAATGTTTCAGTCTCTTCTGTATATTTGTTCTGTGTGTGGATTCATAATTAGCGTATTTTTTCTGATTTAACAGTGAAGTAATTAGAGGTCTCTTTACCTTCGGCTGACATGTTTCGGTAGGAACTTCCGCCTTCGTCAGAGCCGCCAGCTGCTCGTGGCGTCACTTCCTTTTATGTGCGGGCTAATGTTTGATTTCGTTTTGGAAGGAAGGTTATATCGACACATATTTCATACCCAACTGGCTGTGGGGATCGTCTGCTTTTCTCCTTTCAAAACAAGGAAGGAGGGACATAACTACTGCTCACCATCAGTGAGCGTGGAGGTGCAAGTCTCCTGCGAGCTAATGTCGCAAAGCCGACATTTGTAATTTGACGAGAGAGGGCACAACGCTCCAGAGTTGCTGAAAGTGGTTGCAGTAAGCACATTTTACCACAGGATGTCACTTTTACATAATACACCTTTACTGATAGTCTTACGTTTTCTTACATTTTGTCAGCTGAAGGATAGAAAAAGTTCTAGTTGAAGTCCCATTGGTCATCACACACGGGTGAGATTCATCTCTGCATGCGACCCATCCCCGTGGAGAACGGTGAGCTGCAGCTGCGGCCACGCTCGACTTTGTGGTTTAACCCCCCAATCCAACCCCTTAATGCTGAGTGTCAGCAGGGAGGGACTGGGGCCCATTTTCAGTCTTGGGTATGACCCGAGTAGGATTTGAACCCCATACTCCAGTCCCAGGGCGAACGCTCTACCACTAGGCCACTGAGAAGGCTAATGTATCCTAATAAATGTTAATATTCATGAAAAGCACCCAAATGTAAAACATTATTCTGTGTGGATACTCCACAGAGTGGAAAACCAACCTTCAGCTCTCCCGATGCTACTTTGAAAACGAGCTCCACCACAGAGCCGACAGCCAGACGAGCAGCAGCGGACGAATGGACCTCGTTCCAAATCGTGTCGCTGTCCACCTGCAGACACAAGTCTTGTATAAGTCCTTATATTCAACTTGAAATGGCTTTGTTTGATCTGTTTTTATTGGTTGCACAACAAATTCAACACAATCTTTTAGCTTTTGTCACTAAACAAAATAAAAATCTACGTTAGTCATGTAAAGTGTTTCTGCTCTGAGTGAAGAAGCAGGAGCGAAGCTGGAAGTAGGAAATGTATTCACTAGAAGGCAATGCATGTGTGTGTGTGTGTGTGTGTGTGTGTGTGTGTGTGTGTGTGTGTGTGTGTGTGTGTGTGTGTGTGAATGTGTGTGAATGTGCATGTGTGGGTCCGTGTGTGTGTGTGTGCATGCGTGTGTGAATGTGCATGTGTGTGTGTGCATGTGTGTGAGTGTGTGTTAGGGACGTCCCGATCCATCACATGATCGGAAATCGGCCCGATCACGTGGTTTCAGACAGATCGGGACTCGGGCTTTACTTCCCGATCCAAGCCCTGATCCGGAGCTGGATTTCTGGGTTCAGATTACAGGAGAGCAACTTGGTTCTCCTTAAAGGTCAGGCTCCCCCGATGCTCTTCACTTACAAAACAGATCCAGTTTCTACCAGTATTATGTTATTTATATGGACTCAGCGTAGCGGGGATCTTCTGGGCAGAGCGGCAGGCAGACCGCTAATCGTTCATGAACTCCAGCTGCGTTCTGCACACGGCCACAGTCACATGTTCTGTTTCTAAGTGGCGTCACCAAAAATACATAATTAACACACAGTCGTTCGTGTCCGTTCATTTTCTCTCTGGTAAGTTCTGTCTGTGTTTGAGCGTGACGTGTGGACGCGCTCGTCACTGGCGCAGCCGGGCAGCACGGCGCACACTCCGCTTTTTTAGCGGTCAATAGATCAATTTGATCTGCTAGTTAAAAAGTTACTTGTGAGGTGAAAAAGAAGGAAGCAGGCAGGAGTTTTTCTGGAGGACTGGGAGATCAGAGACAGACAGGACAGGAAGATCAGAGACAGACAGGACAGGAAGACCAGAGACAGACGGGACAGGAAGATCAGAGACAGACAGGACAGGAAGATAAGAGACAGACGGGACAGGACAGGAAGATCAGAGACAGACGGGACAGGAAGACCAGAGACAGACGGGACAGGACAGGAAGATAAGAGACAGACGGGACAGGAAGACCAGAGACAGACGGGACAGGACAGGAAGATCAGAGACAGACAGGACAGGAAGATCAGAGACAGACGGGACAGGAAGACCAGAGACAGACGGGACAGGACAGGAAGATGAGAGACAGACGGGACAGGAAGACCAGAGACAGACGGGACAGGACAGGAAGATAAGAGACAGACGGGACAGGAAGACCAGAGACAGACAGGACAGGAAGACCAGAGACAGACGGGACAGGAAGATCAGAGACAGACAGGACAGGAAGATAAGAGACAGACGGGACAGGACAGGAAGATCAGAGACAGACAGGACAGGAAGATCAGAGACAGACGGGACAGGAAGACCAGAGACAGACGGGACAGGACAGGAAGATGAGAGACAGACGGGACAGGAAGACCAGAGACAGACGGGACAGGACAGGAAGATAAGAGACAGACAGGACAGGAAGACCAGAGACAGATGGGACAGGAAGATCAGAGACAGACAGGACAGGAAGACCAGAGACAGACGGGACAGGAAGATCAGAGACAGACAGGACAGGAAGATCAGAGACAGACAGGACAGGAAGACCAGAGACAGACGGGACAGGAAGATCAGAGACAGACAGGACAGGAAGATCAGAGACAGACGGGACAGGAAGATCAGAGACAGACAGGACAGGAAGATCAGAGACAGACAGGAAGACCAGAGACAGACGGGACAGGAAGATCAGAGACAGACGGGACAGGAAGATCAGAGACAGACAGGACAGGAAGATCAGAGACAGACAGGACAGGAAGATCAGAGACAGACAGGACAGGAAGACCAGAGACAGACGGGACAGGACAGGAAGATCAGAGACAGACGGGACAGGAAGACCAGAGACAGACGGGACAGGACAGGAAGATCAGAGACAGACAGGACAGGAAGATCAGAGACAGACGGGACAGGAAGATCAGAGACAGACAGGACAGGAAGATCAGAGACAGACGGGACAGGAAGATCAGAGACAGACGGGACAGGAAGATCAGAGACAGACAGGACAGCAAGATCAGAGACAGACAGGACAGGAAGATCAGAGACAGACAGGACAGGAAGACCAGAGACAGACGGGACAGGACAGGAAGATCAGAGACAGACGGGACAGGAAGACCAGAGACAGACGGGACAGGACAGGAAGATCAGAGACAGACAGGACAGGAAGATCAGAGACAGACGGGACAGGAAGATGAGAGACAGACGGGACAGGAAGATCAGAGACAGACAGGACAGGAAGATCAGAGACAGACAGGACAGGAAGATCAGAGACAGACAGGACAGGAAGACCAGAGACAGACGGGACAGGACAGGAAGATCAGAGACAGACGGGACAGGAAGACAGGAAAATAAAAACCAAGAAAACAAAACAAAGTTCTTAAAAAATAAAATGTAGGTAATTTATCCCACTACACGTGTGTACCTGTATAAAGCAATCATTTATCAGCATTAGGGCTGCAACAAACGATTATTTGGATAATCGATGAATTGGATGGGGTCTCGACACGATTAATCGATTAATCGGATTACATGAGGAAATTTTTAAAAACTGCTAGGGAAACGTTATTTCTCTCCTTCCTTCACTTTATTTAACACAACATTATTAGAAAACAGTTCAGTAGCAGAAAAACAACATGCCATCACCTAAATTGTCTTATAAGGTGTATAGACAGAGACCCTAAGCTACATCTATCTGTGACCTAAAACGCTTGGTCCAAGTTAAACAGCGTAAGGGCAATTCTCATCTGTTTTGTTTGATCTCATCTGTTGACATTTATTATAACTGGGGATGTCAAACAACTCATTTTTAAATGTAATTAAACATAGGCTGTGAATTAATCAAAATCGATCACTATTTCCAAAAATGACTGAAAAAATACCAAATAAAACAAAAGTAAATGAATGCCACCCTCCTTGTGATGATGCCCTGGGCAACTGCCATAAAGTCACATCAAGAAATGCTGCTGATCATTCCAATGATCCCAAATAGACTCACATTAGGCCACATGAAAGCAACTGAACCCAAAAATATATTAACCAGTTTATAACTGCACTCTCACACAACACGCCTGCAGCAACAGTTAGGACTCCTCCCTCCCTTTTAAAAGCGTTTTCGCTTCTGAGGACATTGTGGTTGTAAAACCACATGCTAGTAGTCTGGCCCCGGTGTGATCAACCAGTTTCAGCGGGAATGTGACGGCAGAACCAGGGCCAGATTAACACTTTGTTGTACCCTGGGCAACAATATTCAAGGGCTCCATCATCACGACCCGAGGATCACCATAATGTGGTCACATACAGAATATTTTACTGTAATATGCAGTAAATATACTCAATACTTGAATGCCTGACAACACGTAACCCGCCCAGAGTAACCTTTGACCCACCTCGTGTGGACTGACCAATGAGGAGAGGGTCTTAACTAGAGGCCCTCTCTTCATTGGTCAGTCTGCATGAGACTGACTCTCAACTGACGTTCAGTCGTAGGCAGCGAAGCGTCTCTGTGCAGCGCAAAAGCCCGGGTGGACAGTTTGTTTAATGTAGGGTGACCATATTTCCATTTCCAAACAAGAGGACAGGGGATCTGTGCCTATGACATCACACTATGGCAACACCACACAAACCATGTTGGGACCCATTTTTTTGTAAGAACTAAATTAATATCAGATTCTGCCAATAAAAGGGCTCTAAAACAATTCATATGTGAATATTTAGCATATTTATTGCAAAATCTCATTTTTATGCTTTAGTGCTGCAACAAGGTTTTATTAATAATAAATTATTATACCTTTTGTTTTACTACAGCATCGGTAAGCTTCCTGTGCACAGATTATTAAGGGTGCTTGTTTCAGCTGTGAGATTAGACGATAGGATCATTGATAACATAAGTTGTCCCACACTCCATGGAAACTTTCAGAGAATCCACAAATAGTGGCTTTCAAATGGTTTAGCTACTTTTAGCAAGTTTAGAAAAGCAGCAGATGAGACAGCATGTCTGATAATTTAGTTTTTCATCTGATAATATTAGAACATGTCAGCGATGTCTGAGGGGCTTTTATAAACACTGTATAACTAACACTCCTGGAGAGGGTATGGATTACACAGAGGCTTCTGGGGAGCCCAGCTATGGGGGGGGGGGGGGGCATTTTGCCTTGGCCCCCAAAATCTTGAAACGGCCCTGGGTGTGTGACTGAGTTTTGAAGGTGATCTGAATTGTATCAGATGTATAAATATGACATGTGTATAACTTATTGTTTTATGCAGGTAAAAACGTGTAGTGGAGATAAATCTACCTACATTTAGCTTTGTTTTCTTGTTTTTATTGAACTATTTCCTGTCCTGTCTGTCTCTCATCTTCCTGCATCTCCTCTAAACTCTCCAGAAAATCTGCTGCCTGGATTCTTACCTTTTCACCTCATCAGTTACTTTTGAGCAGATCAAAGAGATCTCCTGACCGAAAAGCGCAGAGCGCGTTTTCGATGCTGTGTGAGGTGAAATCACCGCAGCACAGGTGATGAGCTCCGCAGCAGTACAGCGCTTCAGGCACAAATAAGACAGAAAGTAGAGAACATGTGCAGACATGAACGATCGTGTGTTAATTATAGTTTTTTGGTTGCGCCACTTTGAGAATGGACCGTGCGCTGGAAGCAGCAGCCTGGATCGCTGCGCTACAACGCGCTGTGCCGCTCTTGTGCTCTCTGCTCAAAAGAGTCCATAAATGATATAATATAGAAAACTTTTTTCCGGCTCCCTGGATGTGTAGGATATACAGCTCCCCCATAATTCAATCCCTGCTCCTGGATGAAAAGCCGGACATTTTCATCAATACAAGAACCCGCAGTCCGGACGCCCGGACAGAGAGTGAAAAGTGGACAAGTCCGGGGAAAACGGAACGTACGGTCGCCATAGTCCTCATAAAGCGGGAAATTATAGATACAGTAATTTGCTCGTGCCCTGGGCCCTTTAGAGTTCGTGGGCCCTGGGCAATTGCCCAGTTAATCCGGCCTTGGGCGGAACCGGTTCGCAGCAGCGCGAACCTTGCGCTGATCTGTATGGCAAGCCAAAACCGTCACAATACGCCACTTTCCCAACCCGTCTAGTTAAGAAATGGCGAAAAAAACGCCGTTTGACGTGCCAAGACGTCGTAAAATACGGCGAAAACTCTGCCAGAACGCCGTAATTTACGCCGTTCTGAACGGTCCCGTAGAACGCCCGTAAAATACGCCGTTTTTTCCGGACATTGAACGCCGTTTTTTACGTCACCCTAATCCCAGACGCGTTCTCTGTGTGGGTGGCGTAAAATACGGCGTTTGGTACGGACATTGAACGCCGCTTTTTTCGCCGTCCTGTGACATAAAACGCCGCTTTTAACGCCACTTTGTGACAGTTTTAACGCGTTTAAAATTCAACTTTACTCTCATTTATGCAGAGCCCTCCCCATGGGTTTCTCATCCACTTAATTTAAACTCCAGTGACCCAATGAAAGACGAGGAGGTTGAGGCAGCACTAATTCATCCCAGATTCGCCGGGCTGTCGGGCTGTGCGGATTGCTGTTTTCTAATACAACTCGGCTCTGTTTCAACTAATTTCACTGTATTGAAAAAGCCTTGAAATGTTGTAATATTATCAACAACGTGTCAACATTATTATTTTTTCTGTCCACCTGTAAAAGGCAGAAACGCTGTTTCAGTCAGACCTGATGATTACTTAAAAGTGTGGCTGCCGTATCAGTCTGTCCTCGTGGCTCGTGAGTCCAGCTGAAACATCAGTGCTCTTTCTGTCCAAAACTCCATTCTTCTTAAGTTCATCCACTTTCAGTATTTACTATTGTGACTGTGTGTGTGTGTGTGTGTGTGTGTGTGTGTGTGTGTGTGTGTGTGTGTGTGTGTGTGTGTGTGTGTGTGTGTGTGTGTGCTGTCGCAACATCCCGATTGATGATGCGCCCTGGCTACTTGGCCAAGGAAGTGTTCCTTTGGCTGACTGGTTAGAGCGTATGACTCTCACCCGGTAGTCTGGGGATCGAATCCCGTCCGAGTCCTCGTTTATCCACCTGGCCACACTATTGTTTTTTTTTTTTCGTTTTTTTTAACGACTGTTATACTTGTCTTACAGGAGCTTCTGAAGATGTTCTGTCTTGCTTCTCCATCATCACTCTCCAGCTCCTCAGACCAGCCACTCCAGAACCTTCCCAGATCCAGGATCAGAGCACTTTAATTAAAGTTTGAAACATGTCTGCTTGTTGTTCTCCTATAGAAGCCTTAAACTAGAATTTGCTAATGAGCTTTCTTGGCTAAAATATGCTCTTAAATGTTTTTATTTACATAATCAAGAAACATGTTTTTCATTGCTGCTTCACCAAGACATGACTGAAAATGTCCTCATGATCCTGAAACGCTGGTTAAAACAAATTACTTTTAACCTCTTATAAAACAAACGTGTCTGTTGATGATTATGCCCACTACAATACTGAAGCACCTGCATACTTGCTACCGATTTGCTAACTTTCTGTAATATTTTGATATTTAAGTTGAAAACATGAAATGCTGTAACACAAATTCCAAATGTTCTAGTTGAGCACTTGTTTCTAATCAACTAATCATTATTTCTGTGATTAGTCAGCTTTTTCCTTTTCAATAAACACATGGAAAAATTACAATTATCTTACTGAAAAATGGTTTAACAGTGTTGCGCATGTATAATAATCTGCACTGGTTTTCACAGTTACGGCATTCTTCAAACTATAATAATAAAATAAAGTGAAAAGATATTTACAATTGATTACTTCAAGTTCCTACTATTTACATTTTATGCATCGATACTGTAAATGGCTGTTTACTAAGGCATACAGAGTCAGTGCCTGTACAGGTAGTTTGCTTGTAAATCTACATATTTCTGTTCTATATGATCCTGTATTCTTCATTAATGCTACTTACAAATCCACGAGTCTGTAGAATTGCCTTGTTTATTTGAGCAGGTATTGAACAATCCTTTTAGTTATTAACAAGTTGAGTGTGTGCTTAAGAGGAGTTTAAAAGTGTTAGCCTTAGAAAGTAGATGAGCCTCTCCCACAAACCACATTTTTTAAATTTAGGACTTTACGGAGTGTGCTGAAAGACAAAATGAGGCTGATCATCTCCATTTTTACAGGAGGCAACCCCCTGCTTACTAGGCAAGAACCCGTATGAGAACATTCCATGTGCAGCTAAAGATCTGTAAACTAAATAATGTCTGGAAACCACCAGGGACCAGGCCCAAAAGCATCACTTCAAAGACCTGACAGTCTGATCTGCTTTGTGTCATAAGGTGCAAACACGAGAAACCTTTTTAACATCCAGAGATTCTTACAGAAGGAACAACTCCAGCTGATATGTTGCATTCATTCGATGTCTTCCTAAATCTATATCTAATTATAAATTTGTAAATATTTTTCATAAATTGTAGTGCTCAAAACCTAAAGAGACAGTTGCTTCAGTCGATCTGTTCTGCTTCTGCAGCCAGACACTAAGCCAA
>NC_091754.1:2330000-2334857 GCF_043380555.1 Nothobranchius furzeri | reverse complement strand
TGGAGACGCTTTAATTTGAGGAGGTCGAAAAAAAAACACAAGATCCTGCTGACCTCACAATCAAGGCTGGCCTCTGGGAGACGAGCGAGGGCTCTGCTCCGTCACGGACATCAATAAACAAAAATTTACTGGCTAATTCGTCACGACGACCATTTCCTTCCTTTGTGCCGGCGTAAACATTCACCTCCAGTCGTTCAGCCCGACTCGCTGCAGCTTAACCACACCTATGGAGGCTGGAGGTCCTCTATATTTAACATTTCCACATTTTAAGGGACCAACTGATTTTTCATACATGAATGGAAACAACAAGAGGAATGCCGCACCGTCCAGCTTCTGCCTCAGTGGGCTGGTGCCGTACAGTAGGACGTGAGCCTCCGAGTGAACCGTCTGTAACTCCTCCTGCGAGGCCTTCCGGCCACGGATACACTACAAACACAAGAAATAACGGTCATGCATTAAACGATTAAAACACAAATGAGTTTACAGGAAACGTGTTATCAGAAAGAAGAAGAACAAATGGAGTCACGGGAACATCGATGAAGATGAATGTTCATTTTCCTCCATCAGACCCAAACTCCTGCACACAACTGGAGTCATAGTGCCCTTTTGTGGTGGTTGTCGTGAATTTCTGGTCAGAAATGTCACCCCAAAAATGTTCGGATCTAAAGAAAAATCTTCTTTTATGTTTTTTATTATGACTTTTATCTGCGAAAAAGTGATTAGAAAAAAATTAAATATGAATAAAATTACTGACTGAATGAAAAAGCAAATTAAAAACTATTTTTTTCTCTTTGTAAAAGTTTGAAAAATAATTTCTACAGTGACCAATTCATATTTTTAAAATGAAATACATGCTAAACAAAATAAATCTGAAACATAATATTAATGAATCGATATCAAATTACAACATTTATCTCTGGATGGATGAAACGTACTTTCTTAATCTAAAATGTTTTTATTTTCCTTTGTTTCTGCCGTTCCTCCATATTCGTACTTCCATCTTCTGATCTGTACTCCCGCTCGCCCTTACCTCACACCGAGACCGGAGGCCCGTTTCCTGCAGCCGGGACCAGATGCTCTGAATACGACCGGCGTGCTCTGGATGGATGGTGGCGTTGCCGCAGATGCACTGGTGCTTCTGCATCAAAGAGTCATACACCAGACCTGCAAAATGAACAAACGCGGCAACATGTGTTAATCCTGCACTGCAAACGACACCCTTCAGGTATGTGAATTCATGACACCATCACCTGTTCCGACCAACCTGTAGTAAACTGATGCTTCACAGGCGGCTCCGGGACTACGATGGGGAAGGAAGCGGAGGCTGGAGACGACTGAGCCCGGGACAGAGGACGGTGGACAGCGATGCTGACGGGTAACCCTGCAGCTTCTATGGAGGCTCTGTAGTTCCTCAACTGATGGATGCGCTGCTGCTCCAAGAGCAACGCCTGCTGCTCCCACACAAAAACACTCACGTAATACCACCGTGCAGCCAGCAGATGGCACTAGACACATGCAGACGCTCAAAAACAGACTAGTCTTCAGCTCAGAAGCAGCAGCATCTTAAACGGCGCCGGTCATGCACAACCACATTATTTCACAAGACTAAAAATGGGGTAAAAAAACAACTAAATACGTATTGAACTCCTGAAATGATCCATCAATATTAGATAAAAGTGCCTGAAAAGCATTAATATGAACCTCACTAGAAAGCTTTAGGGCTCTTTCTCACTCGGATGACTCTCACAGAGTCTAAGTGCGGTATTACTCTGATGGGTGTGTCTGCTACTCTACTGCAGGGCGCCATGGTGACAGCGGGAGGAGTGCCTGATTGAATTTGGCTGTGCAGACAACAGGGATGGGCTGGACAGACGAGGACACGCTGTCCTGCTTGTCTCTGAGTGTGGAGTAACACAGAGAGTAGGAATGCACGTCGCATGCATTCAGAAACGGCTGATTGTGTAACAGAGTATGTGCTTGTGGCTGGGAAGTATTTATACTCGGTACAGATACATTCAGAGGCTGTTCATGCCTTACAAAGGCTGTCGGATCCTGCTACTCTGACTTGGTTTTGCACGTGGGGATTGTGTTTAGTTCGGGATTGTTTTCTGGGATTTCTAAAATGATGTTGGAGAGTGAGAAGAGAAGTTATTTGAGAAGAGAGACAAAAGAAAGGAAGAGTGTAAGTCAGCAGATAGCAGCTCCGTCTGTCAGCTACAGTCGCTGAAATCATGTGTTTGTGAATCTGTGAGCGTTTTGTTGCCTTCCAGTCTTCACTGACTTGCACAGTGACTCTCAGCCGAGTTAACGTTTAGTTTCCGTCTCCCTGTTTCCTAATCCAGGTTCACACATTCCACCTTTTCTACATTTCCAGAGTCAGGAAAGCTCCTTACCTGATTGAACAGGAAGTCCTGCTCCAACCTGCCTCTCCCTCTGTTCCCTTTCCTCTTGCTCTTGGAGGTCAAGAGGTTCCTGCTTGATGACCAGCCCCCTCATGGACCCTGTCTCTGGCACTGATGAAGAGGAGGATGTGGAGGAGGATGAGGACAGCCCTTGGTGCTCCCTGAGCTCCTCTTCCGTCTCCTCTGGGTGACTCTGATGATGCCGACTTGGTACCGCTGCACCAGATCCTGGAGGCGACACCTGATCGCCGGGCTTGGACATGATCTGGAGGATAAACAGATTATGCCGGTTTGTTCAAAAACTGAAGAGAAAATATTTATTTCTCCAGAAACATGAAAGTAAAATAATGTTTTTATTTAAGGAATGCATGAAAATGGGTAAATTTATAAACGTACAAGTGATAAAACTAAGTACAAAAACAGCATCATGTACCCAAAGAAGATCTGTACTTTAACACCAGAAATACACCTGCAGGCAAACAGTCTCATCCCACCAGAGGGCGCACTAGAGCACACAGGACCAACACATCTCCCAAAGGAGGTTGGTGTTCAGTCGATGTTAAGGACACAAAAGGAAAACAATGAAAAGGGTGTGTTGTACGCAGCAGATGTAAGGACAGTCGTTACATCAGACTAGTTAGACAAACTGAGGCTGCAGACACAAACGACACGCTGGCGACGCCTTTTAAACTCACCCAAACAAGTCATTAGAAGCCCAAGGTAACCTCTGACTACTTTTAATTCAGATTATTGAGGTCACCTTGTCTGAACTCAGAGAACAAAATAAAATAAAAAGTGAGCTAATGGGCACGCGGGTGAAGGGGGGCTGCAGGAACGGTGGAGGGCGTGACTTGTAATCTTGTTGTGGCAGCTGTCCCCGTCGCTGTCGTCAAAGACCTCAACCTTGTTGTGTAGGTCATGATTGGACCACTGTTTGTGCATGAAACACACACACACACACACACACACACACACACACACACACACACACACACACACACACAACACACACACACGGCTGGCATTCTGCCCAGGGAACAGTGCATTGACGTCAGAGAGCAGGCTCTTGCCTCATCCCAGTCCTTCTTCTCCAAACAAACTCAAAACACTCAACCGGTCCTGCTGCATGGGTTCTCTCTCTTTCCTTTCATGTTTTGTTCCCTTTCTCTCACACACTTTTTTATAGACAAAATAGTTGCTGGGATATGAACCATGAGAGGTGCAGGCCCGTTAAATCAGCTAGGAGAAGGAGAGCACATGCAGTGTGATCTGATTCACAAACACTTGACTTCTGCTGACTTCCATCTCATTCACAGACAAGCTCTTTGCACTTCAACATCATGTGATCACGTTTTTGTTTGGTTCTGGTGGTCTTGGGTGAATCACGAAGGGTAACTGGTCCAAACCTCGTACAATTTTCGTGTTTGCTGTGAGGTTTTATGGTTACCTTTTCAGGAAAGGTGCACTTTTGTTTCTGACTCGACTAAAATGTGACGCAGGAAGAAAGAAAGACTACAGGTGAGTCGTGCTACATATGGGAAAACATCCCGGGGAAAACAAACCTTACAGCTCAGATTTAAGGGCAGCCGTTGTTCTTGCAACAATAACAGCGTTTGGGAATTAAAAGTGAGCTAGATTATCTCAGAAATCAATCCTGGACATAAACAATTTTTAAACTTACTGAAAATGAAACAGTTTTATGCTGCCGTGGCCCAAAAAGTCAGGAGAAAAGCACCTAAAGGAGTTTGTCACTGAAAACTCAACCCCAACGCTGCGCCTGCGTACAGCTGCTGCAACAAACATTCACGTTTTCATGTGCGTTTACAAAACTAAGAATAACGGGGAGAAACAGACTGCCTCAGCAGCCAGGTTATATTTATACAAACGTTGTTTATTGGAGAGTTGTACTTCCTTGTGACAAACAGTATGAGCAAGCAAAAATTATATAATTTTACAATTACTATAGTAAGAGGGACGCAGACTAATTTTTTTATTCCAAAGTGAAACACTTTAAAACAGAAATAAGCTGCAGGATGAGATTCAAGTAGATGAAAATAATAATACATCCATGAAGCACAGAATTCATCACGAATTATTGTCTTATTTAAAGGTCCGTTGTGTAAGAATGACGTAAGAATGACATCCTGAGGTCAGACTTGGGTATTGCAACCCGTTTTCCAAAAACACGAGTGACTTTCTCACTCCCGTTCCGTGAGTAATTAAAATTTAGCTTGAGACATTTTTAGAGCAGACTGTTTCAAATTCACCGTTAGCTCAACGTTAGCCTCTAGCCTGCTTCCTCTGATATTAGAGTAAAACAAAAAGATGCCGTGGTTTCTTAGGGGCACAATAAATAACTTCTGGGTTGCTCCTGTTTACTGGCTTTTTGCCAGCTGGTGTCAAATTACAAATGCCAGCGCTGCAGAGCCGACTCGGTGCAGAATCGGCTACCCCA
>NC_091754.1:2315000-2327500 GCF_043380555.1 Nothobranchius furzeri | reverse complement strand
ACCTGCAACCTTCCGATTACTGGACAACCCGCTCTAGCTGTGGAGCTACTGCTGCCCTGCAGTAGTAATAAAGGGGGTTTAATGTGTTCACATTCTACCTGGTGTTAAATAATAATGGAGTTTGTGTCTCAGTAAGAGTGTGTAGGTCCAAAAGTATTTACCTGAGAGGTAATTCAAGGATATAGAACAAGTTGTTAGAACCCGAGCCCACTCCAGTAAGTCCTGAGCTAAGAAGGGCTACACAACCATTACCCTTCACTCCCGCCAGCGCTTGTGCTGCAAACGGGAAGAACGCCAACACAAAAGGGCGAATGTCGCCACTTAGCCTAGCAGCGTGGAACACACTTTGTGTGATAATTTGGTCCTATCGGTTATCATCACACACACTGGTAACATTACATCTCCGCATTCATCCATCCTCATGGGGAGAGAGGAGCTGCAGCAGTGGCTGCGCTCAGTACCTAATTGGTGGTTTAACCCCTGAAATCTGAGCGGGAGGGCATTAAGTCCCATTTTTAAAGTCTTTGGTACCCCGGTCTCCCAGTCCTAGGGCAGACACTCTACCACTAGGCCACGGAGAAGGTGATGGTTATGTAAACTAGGATAAAGTCTCCCAGTTCATCTCCATACATACACTTGGATGCCCATGTAAACAAACTGTAAACAAGACTGTTTTGTGATTATTTCACCGTGACATCATTACATATTGTACCTTTAAGAAAAGACTCTTGTTTTCGTGAAAGTCAAAGGGAAGAGAAGCAGTTTGTGACTGGGATTGTGTCATGTGCTGTTTAGGAAAAGTTGACATTTGACAGAATGAAGCAGTCAGGATTACTTTGACTGGATTAAAAAGCACTCTGTGCTTTTCTTTATCATTTAACGGTCACAAAATGCATGAGCACCGGGAACAGCTGAGCACGAATGTCCTTTTAAACAAAACACTAGAACAACTTTGGCCTTATATAGTATAACAGAACCAACAGCAGCTTGCTAATTAGCATTCTCAGTCAATTTACTTCCAAAAATAAACAAAAACATTTTATTTATTTCGGTTTTCTCACGAGGAATGTTGAACAATAATCATTCTCCTGACTAAAATGAGAATTTCCTCTTTATTCAATGCCATACATCAGATACTTATTTACATTCCACTTGCGGTTTTCATTCATAGACCATCTACCGCAGTAAGAACAGCACAAAGACATCCTCTAAACAGACCAGACTGGGCTATGTCATGTATCGCTGTTCATGGGTCGTGTCCCACCAGACGCCCGTCGTAAATGTCTAATTAACATGCATTTACATGGATGGGGGGTCGCGAACGCTCAATAAGTGGTTCTGTTCTCCGGTTTCCCGTATAAACAAGAACATGCAGGCAGTTTCCTGCTAAACAAACAAAATAAACATTAAATCTGTACTTTGATGAATTTATAATTGCAAGGATCACATTAAAGCTGGACAAACGGTGGAAGTTTAATGTGACTTTTGGCTCCACATGAGAAATGACACACACTTGTGTAGCGCCTTTCAGAGTCAGAGGACTCCAAAGTGCTTTACATTACTCTCTTTTCTCTTTTCACGTGTCTGAGCAGAACCTCCCTGAACCGTCTACAGGTGGTTCAGAACGCCTGTGCTCGGCTTCTGACCAAGTCCTCCAAACACACCCACATCACCCCGCTTCTCCTCCAGCTTCACTGGCTGCCAGTCAACTCCAGGGTTCATTTCAAGGTCCTGGTTCTGGTCTATAGGGCCTTACATGGACAAGCACCATCTTACATTGGTGATCTTCTTAGTCCCTACACCCCCAGCAGGTCCCTGAGGTCCAGTGATCAAAGCCTACTGGTTGTGCAGCACCAGGCTAAAGGTCAAAGGTGACAGATCATCTGCTGCTGTGGCCCCCAGACTCTGGACCTCTCTCCCCCTGAGCCTGAGATCAGTGGACTCAGTGGTCTCCTTTAAAAAGCAGCTGAAGACTCACTTGTTCAAGCTGGCTTTTGTATGACCTTCTTCACCTCTCTCTCTTTATTCTGCTCTCCCCACCTATCCCACCTTCCTCAGGATCCACTGATTCCCCTCTTTCCTGTTCACTCTCTCTCTTTCTTTACATTTTTTAATCACAATTGTCTATTTTTTGCTCATTTTAATATATTTGTAACCATTTTCTATTTTTTAAAATATTTTTACATTTTTTTGTTTTTGTGAAGCGCCTCGTGATTTTTATCTTGAGAGGCGCTGTAGAAAAGATGTTTTCTTCTTCTTCAACATTACAGTGTATAATTCATCCATTCACACACACACACACACACACACACACACACACACACACACACACACACACACACACACACACACACACACACACACACACACACACACACACACACACACACGGATGGTGATGAGCTATGATGTAGCCACAGCTGCCCTGGGGCGCACTGACAGAGGCGAGGCTACTGAGCACAGGCGCCACCGGTCCCTCCGACCACCACCAGCAGGCAAGGTGGGTTAAGTGTCTTGCTCAAGGACACAGCAGCAGAACCTCTGTCCGGAGCCGGGATCGAACCTGCAACCTTCCGATTACTGGACGACCCGCTCTAGCTGTTGAGCTACTGCTGCTGGTTAAGTGTTTTGCCCAAGGGTACAACAGCAGCATTCTCTGTTATTATTAAACATTTAAATACTTTTCTAATAAAGTTAAAACATGTTATTTTCTGTTTTCCCATGTCATTAAAGCACTCGGCTGTCTTCTAAAGTAATTCTTCGGTTTTTTGTTTAAATGAATGAAAAGGCAGCTCTTCTCTGCTTTTATTGCAGCACTGTCAGGTTTATGTGTTCCTCTCGTTGTTTATTGAGTTTAAAATAAAAAAGTTAGTTGGTGTCAAAAATGTTTTAAACTAACTAATCTACAAACTCTACAAATTCATTCAATTGATTCTAATTCTTAATACCTTATTTTACCGGCATTTTTATACTAGTTCACATCGTCTCCGACTTCATTAACTAACTGCTCTGGTCTACTCCACGCTGTCTTAAGTTTAATCATTAATAAGTGCAATTCTGCCACCCAAACAAGCAAATCATTGTCTTAAGGCAACAAGAGAACGGGATTATGCAAACGTCACACCTCTGATTGGCTAACAACAACGCCACTCTTCTGCTGCCTTCATTCGCTCTTCTTTCTCAGGTAGAAAATACAATGTTGATGTTTTATCTCCACAAATAACACACGCCGTAAAGTGTTTTGCCATATATGGAGCCGCTAATGCTGATGTTAGCTTCTACTAGTCGAGACGTGCTATGCTCTCGCTTTCCCACTGGCGGTACCTGGCTAAGGTGGGCGGGGCTATGAATGCTACCTCTCCCTGTGACGTAAAAGAGACTGGCCCGATCACTATCACACCTATTTCCTTCTGCAGATAATGCAGGCGATGGAGGTTGAAGAAAACTTTTGCGTTATCATGCAACTCAGACTGATGATCATAATTCATACAGAGCAAGTGTTGTATTTGTCAGTGAGCAAGAACGTCGATCCCACGTAAACACAACCTGCTCTTGCCCTTGAGCTTTACTTATTTAGATGGAACCACAACAGGCTTCAGCCCACAAGTAGAGGGAGTAACGCACAATCAAGCAACACGTGATGATGGACCTAACTCCTGAAGGAATGCTAGCTCACGCACGCACAACCACAGACAGCTCCTCCTCTTTCATGACCTCACAACCCAACTGCTCTCCCATCACCTTGCGCACACACGCACGCACGCACGCACGCACACACACACACACGCACGCACGCACGCACGCACGCACGCACGCACACACACACACACACACACACACACACTCACGCACGCACGCGCGCACGCACGCACACACACACACACGCACGCACGCACGCGCGCGCACGCACGCACGCACGCACGCACACACACACACACTCACACACACTCACACACACACTCACACGCACGCACACACACACACACACACACACACACTCACACACACACACACACACACTCACACGCACGCACACACACACACGCACGCACGCACGCACACACACACACACTCACACACACTCACACACACACTCACACGCACGCACACACACACACACACACACTCACACACACACACACACACACTCACACACACACTCACACGCACGCACACACACACACACGCACGCACACACACACACACTCACACACACACACACGCGCGTGCGTCTACAGTGAGTCATATTTCCTGTGTGAGCTTATATGGCCCAGCTTCCTTTCGAGCCTGGTTGCCAGGGTGACAAGAGGAAGCAGGGACACATGACTGGCTGAGACTCGCTGATGAGTGAAGGCTGATTCATCCTCGGTTTTGGACGGATCCAAACACATGAAGCAAATCGTTCTCAAATCCCTGTTGAACCCAGATCTGCACAATGTGTACAAACCGCTGTGCCACGCTCGTACGCAGCTACCTTGTTGATGATGTGCTGCTGCTGGAATAGTTTGTGCTTTTCCAGGAACTGCTGGTGTTGCTGCTGGACCACCAGCTGCTGCAGGGCCTGGGTCTGCCCACACGGCTGCTGGGGCAGAGGAGCCGACTGGGTTCTTCCCAGGGGGCGGTGGCCTCGAACCAGCTTGGAGACAGTTGGTGACGTCATGGGTAAGCCACCCAGACCCACTAACACAAACACAAATATAAACATATTCACATCGTCAGGCTGTGTCCCAGACTCCTAAATAACAGGATGGTCACATCAGTGAGACAGCGTTTACTCTTTAATCTGTTAGTTTGATCTCGTAAACCCAACCTAGGTTTAGTAGTAGGGTTTAGTGAATGTTGCTGCGGCGACTGACCCACTGGACCGTGGCTCTGCTCCAGTAGTACCATGTGCTGAAGGAGGGCGTTGTGACCAGCTGTGCCCCCTCCAGGCCCCTCCCTGTCCAGTGCTGAAGGTGCCAAGTATGAAGGCAGGTGGGAAGTAGGAAGAAAAGCAGGGGTCACTGGAATGCCCTGCTGTAACGCAGGCAGCGCCAGAGGACTCTCGCCATCTTGGTGTCCCGATACCACCTACAAACGGAGAGACCAGGACCAAAGGGAAGGAGATGCACACGAGTAGCAGACAGTCAGAGTGGGAGAACGGTCAAATGTGACTCGTGGGCAGCGAGTTGGAGAAAAATGGAAAGAGCCAAAAATCTGATTGACTCTACGCCCATCTCGCCAACACACAACCGAGTCTGTTTCACTAAAAGGGATTTTTCGGTAGGAAACTGCACAATTACAGCTCGTAGACTCTTTATCTGAATCTCCAAACGGACTGATGCTTTGCAACAGTACACCGCATGAGATCTTTTTTAACGTTGGGAGCACTCACAGCGCCGGCAGGACCAGTGGCTGGCAGTCCCAGGGTGATGTTGGGCAGAGAAGGAGACGTGTAGAGTGACAGCTGGCTAACCGAACCGTCCCGCATAGCCAACCTCTGAAGGAGGGCGACCTGGACACAGAAAGGAGCCGCAAACGGCATCACTCCGGGCTCGCTGCAGAGCGCTTCCTCCCCGGACAGCTGCTATTTACCTCTCCTGGGCTGCTGGAGTTGGGGATCCCATTCTCACTGGGGATGTGGCTGGAGCTGTTGTTGGGAGAACTGGGACCTGAGCCTGGTGCACTGCTGCATGCAGAGTCTGTGTAACACACAGCACAAAATTAGATTAGGAGAAAAATAAATACAACCTTTCACTCGCTAGGCTAAAGCGTCTAAACGATGGCCAAAACGCCCAGTGGGCTAAAATGTGATTTTTTATACTAAATTTAATCCACATTTAAAAATTCCCATGGCGTGACCCATTTCATCTTGACATGGCACAAAACTGAATTAATTATTTAAGTAACATGATTGTTGTGACTTTTCCTTAAAGGACACAAACGTACTTAAAACAAATACAAGTAGCCCGTTAAGTGGCAGGTCAGCTGCTTGGTGGAGAATATTTCATGTCTCATCGAAATCTGCACTAAAGTTTAACTTTAAAATGCAATAAACTACAAAAAAATCTTTAAAATGGTCAAATTTGAGTAGAAAGCTAAAGCTGCTATGGCTAATTTGGAAAACATGTTCTTAAAACATTTCTTTCATGCCTCTTAACAATGTTCTGGCACAGTTGAGCCATAAATATATTGTGGAAATAAATAAAATAAATTGTAATAATGAAGTGATTTTCTCGCATTTGTCTAAAAACCTCCACCAGTAACACGTTTTGGACCAAAAGCAACTATTAGACCGTCCATTTGTCGGTCTCGCTGAACTGCTGCACTTCCCTGGGTCCTCCACTCGTGTTCAGCAACAGAACACCAGTGGTGTGAGAGGTTCTCCGCTCAATACCATCACAGAAGCAGAAACAGCCGGCTGCTACCGCTTCAGCTTTAGGACAAACTACCAGAGTCCCAAAGAGAAAAACTCCATCATGTGAAGTCACGGACAACAAAAGACGTTTGGACCTGGAAACCACTGACTGGTGTTGAGAACATTTCGTTTAATCCGCCATCGCGGGTTTCCAGTTCCGGCAGAAGCATCTCAGCGAAGATACCCGAGGGGAGGGGTGACTGGGACCGCGTTTGCGTTCAAAACCTAGATTATTCTGTAGATTCGCTAAAGAAGCTTTGAACAATATAATATATTACCTTCATATTAGTATTAACCCATTCACTGCCAATGACGACTAAAGCCGTCGTTTGCATTTTTTAACTGTGTGGGCGTCGGACGAGCCCCCGCACCGTGAGAACAAACATCCCAGCTCTAAAGCCGATCTTCATCCGCGTACGTCACACGTCACGTGATCAGGAAGCAGAACATCCATGTGTTAGGAGATCGATTTGGGCCGCTGCTGTAAAAAAAGTGAGGCGCGAACCGGAGAAGCTTCTGCCGATCACAATTCAACAACGGATTATGAAAGAACGGATAACGCTCGAAACGCGCGGATTCTTCCTGATGTAAGAGGTGAGTCTCCTCTTTGTTTTGGTTGTTTTGGTGTCGACATCATGCTAGCGCGCAACGTTCTGTGACTCTTAAAAAAACAGTAAAAACGCTGCAAAACGCTGGCAGTGAAGGGCTTCTCTGATCAGGAAATAGCTGGCAGCGAACGAGTTAAGAGGAAGTTAAATCAGGCGCTCCCAGGTTGGGGTCAGGACCCCCCACTGTGGATCACCGTGAACTACACAGGGGGTCTCACGGTCATTTCCAGAAATAGAAATAAAAGTGAAATTTTTACTTTTATTAACTATTTTTATTTAAGCTACATTTAAAATCATCATGGTTAAAAAAACTCAACTAAACTGTCATTAATGCTCTCAGGTGAAAGTGTACAAATGTGAATAGGGTGAAAATGCCAGTGTCAGTAATCCAGCTCAGACTGAGAGACTATCTAAAGGCTCAGGAACCTGGTCACAAATGAAATGGCTCTCAGGGCCGGCTCGCTGAGGTGACCCGTAGGAGCCAGAGAGAGGGACAAAAATCATGCGTGGACACACGCACACACACACACACACACACACACACACGCACACGCACACGCACGCACACACACACACACACACAGTGAAACCAGGGCAGACACCAAGATATGGACGCATTCAACCACAGGGACACTTAAAAACATACAGAAGGAGAGTTATGTTGACATCTCTTCTGGTGGCAGAAACAAACTAAATGGTGACGCACACTTTTAGGAGAGTTTATGGACTAAATTCCCGATATAATAACATTTTACCGTCCAAAGACAGGAGGAGGTTTAGAGAGAAGCTTAACATCTGTACTGAAGACCAAATTAAAGTTATTAAAAGCCTCTATGAGCTCTGGGATGACGGAAAACGATGGAAAATCTGCTGGGGAGATTTTTATTCTGACTTACTCTTACTGGACCCGTCACTCGTGAAAATTAAAAGGCTTTCAAACGTCTGGCGGCCTTCAATTATTTAGTTTCAAGGAAAGTTGGACGGGTCTGTTCTGAAAACAGAAAGCTGTGGTGGTGTTAAAGCAGCAGTCAGCTCCGACGAGCAGAGCGGTGTTCACATCAGCTGTGGGTGACGGCCAAAGAAAACGGAGAAATCCTCGCAGCGACTGCAAATCCGAGTGAGTCGCCATTCATCTGTGTCCTTGTTTAACTATTTATTATTATCATGATCTGAATCATAGCAGGACTACAAAGTGACTGTGAGTTTAAAATACATGAAGATGAATGCTTTTAAAACATCTTCTCTACTGAACAAATACGTAGTCACAAGGACTTACCAAGAGCCTCACAAACTGTTCGAGTCCAGGCTTCCTTCAGAGTCCGGGTCGCCCACAGTCATAATCTCTTTTGGATGTCGTGGTCGGAAATCCCAATAGAACATTTTATCAAGCCTCCTATTGGCCGAACAACCAAACACACAGCAAGACGGATCCATCTGCTTCACTGACCGCCATCTTACATTGGTGATCTTCTTAGTCCCTGCACCCCCAGCAGGTCCCTGAGGTCCAGTGACCAAAGCCTACTGGTTGTGCAGCACCAGGCTAAAGGTCAAAGGTGACAGATCATTTGCTGCTGTGGCCCCCAGACTCTGGACCTCTCTCCCCCTGAGCCTGAGATCAGTGGACTCAGTGGTCTCCTTTAAAAAGCAGCTGAAGACTCACCTGTTCAAGCTGGCTTTTGTATGACCTTCTTCACCTCTCTCTCTTTATTCTGCTCTCCCCACCTATTCCACCTTCCTCAGGATCCACTGGTTTCCCTCTTTCCTGTTCATCTCTCTCTTTCTTTACATTTTTAATCACAATTGAAGATCCTCCTAGAGAAAGATCCCCCCCCCCCCCCCCCCCCCCCAGGATAAACATGCTCGCTGCTAATCTGAGGCCTGCTAGTCCGCTTGATTGATCGCTGCAGTTCATCTCCGTCCTCAGTCTCCATCAGAGTTATTAAAGAAACAAAACGAGTTGAGTTTACGTCCTCGTCTGGTAGAGCAGCCGACCACGCAGCAAGCTAAACCATTTTACTGTCAAACCAACTCAATAAAAGTGATAAAAGACTACAAACTGGCTTGTTTCGACTAGCTTCACTGGGGTTTCTACGGGTGTAAACGGTCTTTTTGCCGTCCATCATGGCGAAGGCGGCGCTGTCATGAGTGGCGTGACGTCACATGCAAAGGGTCAATACTGTAGATTAGTATTCTGTTTACACAGGTTTGTACGATATCTCGTGATGAATTCATTTAAGAAACAAAGAACGTGAGGAACCGTTTGAGAGCCAGAGTTCCCATCTCCATCAGGAACCCTCCGCAGGGTTCATCAGCTGACTAGCGTGACACTTTGAGTCTAAAACATGGAAACTATTCACGATAATCTGTCGAGATTTTGAGTTTGGGTTTCCACAATAATCCCAATAATAAGAAATAAAGGCTGAGATATCTGGCTTTCCAAGGGATGAGTCCGGCTCACAGATTAGTTTCCTATTTAAGCTGAATTACCGACATCGTTGGGCTTTTGCACCGTATTCTAATTTCTCCAAATTCACCTGCAGAAGTTTAAATGAGCGGACGCATTTTTCTTTATTCCCTGAATTATTTAGCTTTTTAAACATGAGTGTGTAAAATCAGAGATATCTGGGCTTGCATGTTTTATTTTGTGGGTCTGAGGCTAAAAGGGTTGGAACCACTGATTTAGATTGCATCATAGCCACCGCTGTACATCACATTACACACATTAACTAATAGAATAAAGCTCTAGTAGTAAAAATGAGGGCGGATTAACAAAAATTCACTCTGCAGCAGCCGAAATCAAGTCCTAGTTTTCAAAGCTTGATCTGGAAGAAGCCACCACGCTCCTTCGTAAGGCGTGAGGGAACATCCCCTCGTGGTGACGTTCGCTCACCAGCTACATCCAGGGGTCGCTTCTTGGCAGTGCTGATGGGTCCGTCCTTCCTGCGGAGAAGTGGGCTGCTCCGGCGCTCCGTCACCTTCTGTTTTAGCCGGGAGCGAAGCTTCAGGTTGGGTTCGGACGCTGATGAGGCCCAAAAGAAGAGCAAAAGAACACGTTTACGTTTACTTCAGGAAGCAAAAACAAGACATTTCATGTGCAACTCAAACACTCTGATTCTAAAAATATGATCATCACCATGGAATGCGTGGTGGAAATGTAGAGCCTCTCTGAGCTGCGGCTGGTTAGGGTTAGGGTGATGGATTGGCGGGTTGCACAAGTGGGAGCTTGTTTGTTAGCATCTAGCGGTGCTAATGACCGCTGTGGATGTGCGGGCCAGCAGGTTCAGAAGCAGAGGTTAACCATCTTCCTGTGGCAGTGGGAAGCACTGCAACAATAGGGGAGGAAGCCAACTGGCACCTTTCTTGACCCTGTGCTTAATGACGCTGCCTCCATACCTTACTAATGAACCGTTGGTTTCCACATTTAATCTCTTATTATTGTTACATGTGTGCATATTTCCTAATTATTGTTCAGATTTCTTAGTCTAAGCCTGCAGACCGACATTCTGGATGTGCAGATACGCTGGACGCACAGAAGGCAGGAGAGATAAGCACAGAGTACGCTCTGGGAGTCGTGTCGGGACAGGGCACGGCCTTCTCTGGACAAATGTTGTGGTGTCTCTGCCAGACGATGCCAAACACGAGCACTTTTATCCCCTCCTGCTCGGGTTTCCCTCCACTCAGTCAGCTAAAGCTGGATGCATGACCCGCGGCTGACCCAGTGCTCGTCCCATGACCTCGTATCAAGCGGACTGTGCTACGTTCATTAGCCTCGGAGCAGGAGGTGGGGCATTTTGGTACAGCCGAGTGGAAGCAATTGATTCTTTGTGTACAGTAGTGATTTATTCTGTATTAGAAGAATTATTCTGGGTCATTAGAATCAAAGAGAAGTTTTGATGAACTTCAGAGTGCCGCAAACTCTCATTATACCTTCACGAGAGGTGATGAGAACACCTACTGTGATCGCATCTACTTTTTCAGATGCACTCTCGATTTCAGGCCGAACAATGCAGCTGGACTCATGCAACATAATTATTTTGTTTTTACAAAAAAGGGGCTTCCTCTAAGCGGAGTGCACTCTTCCAGAGTCTTTGTTGGGAGGGATGGGTCGGTCGGGGTAAAACTAGGCGCTGTGGGAGACGCATCATGCTAAAGTTTCATCTGATCTGGTGGCAATAGTTTTCATTAGTGCCAGGGTCACAATCAATTCACAAAAAGTTCAATTCAGTTGATTTAAAAGGCGCCAGATCACAACAAGAGTCGTCTGAAGGCGCTTCACTGAGCAAGCGTTCCAACTGAATCTACCTATTAGTGACTGATTTGAGTTCATTATGCCCATTAGTGAAAAGTTTCCTATGAAAGAAAACCCAGCAAATAGCATCGAGTCACTGACTTGTGTCAGAGTCTTTATGGCATTCCTTATACTAAGCAAGCATGTAGCGACAGTGGAGAGGAAAACTCCCCTTAGGGGTTTGAAGATTTGTGAACCATACAAATTCTGCATAAAGCAGATCACATGATAGACGTCTGCGGTTCTTCCACTGATTTCCCTCTTTCCTATTCTCTTTCTTAACATTTTTTTAATCACAATTGTCTATTTTTTGCTCATTTGAAATATATTTTAACAATTTTCTAAATTCTTTTTTATATTTTTATGTTTATTGTTTTTGTGAAGCGCCTCGTGATTTTTATCTTGAGAGGCGCTATAGAAATGATACTTTCTTCTAGGGCTGCTCAATTAATCGAATTTTAATCCCGATTACGATCTGAGTTTTGAACGATTATAAAAAACAAAACAAGCCGATTATTTGCTCCTCCCACTTGCGCTGCCCTGAGTTGCAAATGAAGCGCTCCTCTCACAGTGTTGCCAACTTGGCGACTTTGACGCTATTTCCAACAGCTTTTCAGAACCCCTTCTTGACATTTTAAATGTTAAAAGTACCTAGCGAACATCTCAGAAACATCTCTGGTAACCCTTAGCTACTTTCTGGATAACTGTCGTCGACGTTTCCTGCAGGTTAGCTAAACACTCCGCCTGCGCTCCGGACCGTTCTTCAGGACATTAGGAAAGGGAATGATGTAGTAATGTGTCAATCGCTAAAGAAACAGCTCTCAGAGCCGGTTTCCTGTTGGATTAACCAGAGTGAGTGACACACACACCTTACCTGCGGACTCCTGAGCCGCTAAAAACGGCTAAATGTGCGCGTGCGGCGCGCTAAACACACGTGCAGCTTGCCCCTGATTGCTGTGAGACCGGGTTGAGGGGTGGGGGGTGCAGCTGTGGTTGGGACAATTATTACATTAACTGATGGACTTGTAAATAAATAGTTTATAAATAAGGTAGAAATAAGTTCCTCACGCTGATAAATAATAACTAATCTCTCTGAGGACACGGTGCTAGTGCACGCTCCTACAGCACCTTGACACGACTACATAAATGTTATGCAACATTTAGTGAACATCAATTTATTTGCGTTTATTTGTTATAAATGCCACTG
>NC_091754.1:2257500-2307500 GCF_043380555.1 Nothobranchius furzeri | reverse complement strand
GTGTGTGTGTGTGTGTGTGTGTGTGTGTGTGTGTGTGTGTGTGTGTGTGTGTGTGTGTGTGTGTGTGTGTGTGTGTGAGTGAACCTATGGTATGAGTCGTTTCTGCCAGTTGAATCTCTTGGAACCCGCTCCAATTCTGCAGCTGTATCCTAGCAGTTTCTTCCGACATGGGTACGTAAATAATCGTGTGTTTCGGGGGTCGTACAGCTCCTTGTGTTCCTCAACTTCCATAATTCATTTAAAGTCATCCATCTTAACTGCTTGCCTCAGACTTTCTGCCTCTCTGTCCTGTTTGCTCCGGTGAAAAGACACCCAAAACCACACCCCCCTTCACGTGTGTGTGTGTTCGTGTGGTTTTTCTGCAGTGTCTGATTACGAACACATTTGACTATTGCGGAATTTTATTTTGAAATGCTTTATTTTGTTAACTTTACCGGCCTGCCTCTTATGTCTAGGTTTGACTTCCTGCCACAATTGAAGCGATTCACCCGCGGCTCGCGAAAAAAATAGAGCCGACGCCGAAATGATCGCTGCACGGCGCGGGCTGGAGCGCCGGCGCGAGGCGATTCGCGGCGCTTCGGCGGCCCATGTGGTCTATAGAATAACTTAACAAGGGCGCCGAATGAAGGCGGTCCCATTTTCGCGGCGCTTCCGCGGCCGGTGTGTCCCCGGCGTGAAGCGGACGTCTCTGCAGCTCTTTCCCCCGATCTACATGGCTTACATGTCTTTAAAATAACAAGCAGAAGTGCTAAAAGCCGTTCTTGAAAAAAAAAAAAAGATGTTTGCGCTGTCGCCAGACGCCCTTTTTTACCACAGCTAAAAATCTAGAGCGTCCTGTGGTACAGTCTGGATTTCCGTCTTTTTTCTGATTGGTTATTTTTGAGCTGCCTAGTCCCGCCCCTCATGTGACGCTCTGCCTGTGAGTCACCAGACTCTCTGTGTGCAGAATTACACAGAGGAAGGACGAGTCTGGCGGGCCAGGCTGGATAGAAGCTACTTGAGAAAAAAAAAAAATATATATATATATTCCCTCAACATTCCAACAATTTTCTCTTACAACTTGGACTTTTTAAAGAAAACTTGAATCTTGAATCAAAATCCCGACATTAACTCTTTAACGGCTCATTAGTTCCTTTATCTGAACGCACTGAACTTAACAGAAATATAATAATAATAAGCTGAAAAAATCTGCTAAATGTGGGGATGATTGATTAAAATAACTTAAGTTATTTCTATTATGACCTCAACAGTGTTAAAAACCAATAATTCTATTATATCATCATTTTTATTATTTCATAGCCCTCACAATAAGCCAACTCCTGCCAGAACAACCCTGCGGGCTTTTTCTCACGACGGATGCGTTTTGAGTCCTGTGTCGGTACGAGTGCGGTCCCGTACGTTGTGTAAATTCCTCAGAAGGAAAATTCCTGAAAGTTGAGACTTGCAGCCTGAGGTTTCTGTTCCAGATCCCAGCAGGTGGGCTGCAGTGCAGAGTACACAGTTTCCAGCTATGAAAGCAGACAGCGGTGCACCTAAAGCAGCTGCTGACGCGAATAATCACAGCTTGGCTGTTCTTACTACAAACAGAAGGACCGAGTCAGAATAATCCAACAAAATTTGATTATTTTTTCTTTTACATTCCTTTTTTTAATGGTATTAATTTGGTAAGGGACAGTTTTGTGGAGGAGAATGGCATGAGACGACCATGAAGGAGTGTGTGTTTGTCTAAATCACCCCAAAGTATTCAGAGAGCCATCAAGGACTGTCAAAATAAAGCTCATCATCAAAAATAAAGCTGATTCCTGAAAATAGCTACAAATAAAAGATCACCTTTCTTTCTCTTTGTTTTATTGCTGAAGTCAAGCGTTAGGATCGCTAACTCGCTCATATTCCCTCTACTCTCATTTACCTCTGAATAATTCAACAGAAGCCAAAATGCGTTTTCAGTAACATGAAATATTTTAAATGTTCTTATTAATCATCCATAGGCTGAGTCCTGGTTCACGACTTATGCTAATAGGATGCTTTCCCTAAAGAGGAGGTTCACTGAGAAACTATTTCATTAACCCTAATCGGTCACACAGAGTTCTTCATGCAGGCTGAACATGAGAATAGTCTCCTACACCTGTCTCCTGCAGCAGCTTCTGATAGAAAACAGACGGTGAAACTCTAGGATTAGAAAATCCTGACAGATCTACGTCACACTAGCCCTTTTTATAAGACACACCATGCCGGCAAATATTACCGCAACGGTATGTCTATAAACGCGCCGTGCCGGCATGGCGTTGCGCGAATTTTACGGCATTCGTTCCGTCTCGCTTGGTTGTAATATTGCGGTAATGGTCCGTCGTATGCGCCCTAGCGCAACAGAGCCAGATGTCATGATGACGTGGGGAGTTACTGCAGCGCTCCATGTGCCTCTGTTAGAGCTGACGCTCAGATCACCAGAGACTGCACAGGGACTGATGGGGACGGACGCCTTTAGGAGTAATTCCATTTTTGGTTCTTTTTAAACACAAATAAGGTTTCTCTTTACCTTGCTGATGGTTTTGTTTGCGGCTGCAAACCGTTGGCATTAGCAACTCCACCACACTGCGGAACTCCTCCAGGCTTGTGTTATTTGTAGAGATAAAGCATCAACGTTGCAGAGCAAACAGAGTCTGTGTTAGAGTCACGTTGTTTTTAGCCAATCAGAGGCAAGAAGTCCAAAAATCAGGAAATAAGACTCCAAATCATGTCGTCTGAAGCTTCTTTCTCCTCCAGCTGCCTTCAACTTCCTCAAACTGCTGCAATGTAGGGATGAGCCGGGTACTCGTTTCAGACGTGTATCCGTTACGGATAAAGCATTTTTGACGAGTACGAGCATGAAACGAGTAAAACTCGTACATATCTGTAATCGTGCTGAAGGAAAATCCTCATTGGGTAACTGACTGTCTTCACGCTCTGTGATTGGCCAGTCACATGGAGCGCCCGCCCCTCCCAACACACAAAACTCTGCACCGGGAGCTCAGTCCGTGTCCGGTCCATCTAAGCACACACACACACACACACACACACACACACACACACACACACACACACACACACACACACACACACACACACACACACACACACACACACAGTAACGGACCTCTCTGTGCTTGCTTCACTGTTGCTCACGTTTCTTCAGTGCTCCCTAGGGTTTCTTCAGTTCGCCTCTTTTTAAAGTCAATTATTTCGTAACGTACGTACGTGGTGCATTTGACAAGACACAGCTGAAAACGGCTCGTGCTGCGTGCGTCAGTCACCATCTCCGCTCCGGTCGGGGTTTTTCCTCTCTCTCTCTCCTCTTCCTCAGGATCCACTCCCTCTTTCCTGTTCACTCTCTCCCTTTCTTTACATTTTTTAATCACAATTGTCTATTTTTTGCTCATTTTAAATATATTTTAATCATTTTCTAAATTATTTTTTCTATTTTACATGTTTTGTTTTTGTGAAGCACCTCGTGATTCTCATCTTGAGGTGCTATAGAAAAGATCTCTCCCTCCCTCCCTCCCTCCCTCCCTCCCTCTCTCTCTCTCTCTCTCTCTCTCTCTCTCAATTCATGCTCTTAAATATTAATGTTCAGATTTTACTGAAAAACTTGTTCTGTAATAGTTTCTTTACTATTGTGATCAAACATATTTAATCTCAATTCTGAGGCTGCTCTGTAAATAGTTTTCAAATAAACAATACACATAGCAACTTCTGATCAGACTTAAAATAACGTATTGATGTAAACCACACCCACTTCCAGGTTAGGCCACGCCCACTCCGAGTACAGATACGGATACAGATAGTGGTGTACTCGCTCATCCCTACTGCAATGGAGCTTAATTTCCTCAGAGTATGACGTACAAAGCCTTAATTAAGGCTTGGACACTTTAAGCCTTAAAGTGGACTCAGTGGTCTCCTTTAAAAGGCAGCTGAAAACACTTGTTCAGGCTGGCTTTTGTGTGAACTTCATCACCCTCTCCTTGTTCTGTTCTCCCCACCCATTCCACCATCCTCAGGATCCACTGGTTTACCTCTTTCCTATTCGCTCTCTCTCTTTCTTTACATTTTTAATCACAATTGTCTATTTTTTGCTAATTTTATATATATTTTTTAATAATTTTCTAAATTCTTTTTTTTACTTTTACATTTTTTGTTTTTGTGAAGCGCCTCGGGATTTTTATGTTGAGAGGTGCTATAGAAAAGATACTTTCTTCTTCTTCTTCTTAATTTCTACTAGAGACCTCTGCAAATGTAACAAACGGTAGTGAGTAGAGTTCATCTTTAAAAGAAACTGATTATAACTTTTTTACTTGAGTTATTTACATTTGGAGTGTCTCTAGTAAATAGAACATTTTTATGATTTTTTTGCACTAAATACTTCTCACATAAAACAATCCCAGCAGTTTTATTCATGACAGTTTCAGTACCTTCCAGAATGAGCCGTTTCTGGTCTCTGTCACTTTAAGAAAACAATCTGCTGTTGGTGGCCACATCCACCAATCCCCTGATTGGCTGTTATGAGGTGAGGAGCTCAGATGCCTGGGAAGGGCTCAAAGTAGAGCTGCTGCTCCTCCAGCATTGACAGGTTAAGTGGGGGGTTTATGCTAATTTTCCTTTTGTGACATCACAATAAAGGACATTTTCAAAAGGCTCATTGAAGCACATAATTCCCAAAATTTAAACCTGACATAAAACAGATGTGCAGTTTTTATTAACATTTGGAGTGTTTAGAAGCAGCAGAAATCCACATGGCAGCAAAACATGAAGTATTTGTTTTGGCTAATAAGTCTCCTATAAAATTGGAAATAAAAGACAATAAAGGTATTTGGAACATGTGAGTGAAAGAACGTCAAATTCTTTACCAGTTTTTCGTAGTGGGAAGTCGTCTTTAGAGTCATATGCACCCAGAACTGGATGGTTGTATGCTGATAGTGCCGTCTGAGGGGGTGAGCTCTGGTCTAAAGAGCTGTGCTGCGTTTTCCTGCAAAATAAAATAAAAAATAGAATAAACTTTGAGTTGTGGAGAGTAAAATGCACAAAACATATACACTCCTACAACTACTGGACCTTGCCTTCCCACATACACTCATGCAAACACACACACCCACACCCAAGTAAAAAGGAATACATAGACATCTCCCATTTCTCTATTCAAGGCCAAGAATTTCAAAGACAGTAAAGTGTGAGCATCTAGGTGGGTGGAAAGGAACACAACAAAGACATCTGAACTTTAAGGCTCAGCTTGGTTGAATGAGATAAAATACAAGATGGCAGAAAAGGAGAGAGGACAAAACACAGAAGAAATGAGTAAAGAAAGCAGTAAGAGTGGCTGGTTTCTCATGCATGTGCAGAACTCTAAACTCTAAATATTTCAACAAAAATAATCCAAGGTCTCTTTTTCCTCTCGATGACCACTTCAAACACACGTCAGTCACCGCCAACAAACCCACTCAGAAGCCTTGATGTTGCATCTTTCTCTCTGTAGTTCAGTCTCAGAGATCCTAATGCTGATGTCGGCTATTGGACGAGCTCACGAAAGCACACCAGCGACGGGCGCCCACACAACGGGGGGAAGCCATAAAAAGGAGACTTTAAATGTTTGTCATCCGCAGCTTTTACGTTTGACATTTAGTAATGTGATTTTTTCCTGCTTGTTTTAAACGAGAATGACTCAGAGAGAAAAAAACAACAGCTGATTTCAGATCGCTCTGAAGTTCGACCAAAAAATATTTTATTTCAATTTAAAGAGCAAGTCACCCCCAAATCAACTTTTTATTTCTGATTAACTATATAAATGCATGTCTAATCATGCTGCAGACACGTGTAGTCAGTGGTTTTAAAATTAGAATCTTCTGCCTAAAACTGTCTCTGTTGTGAATTTAAATCTGCCATCGCTATTGGCTAAGAGGTACCCTAGAACGTTAGCTGGTACCATATGATGTCACAATGTCATTGTGAGCCTGTGTGTGTGTGTATTTGTTAGCGGCTCCGCCCTCTCGGTCTGCTAGGCAACAGCATTTGTTACATTTTTCAAAGTGGGACTGGAGTAATACTCTGGCAGGGGGTGACTTGCTCTTTAAGTACAGCAAAAATGATTCTGCCTGCATCCATATCAGCTGTGCAGCCATTGGATGGATTTTCATGGCTGTGTAACTACACCTACTGACCTGCTGACCAGTATAAATAAACAGCGGTGTTGAAACTTAGTCAATCTTACAAAGAGATGAGCTAAAACTGGAGGTGTGGTTAGCTGAAAGTCACTAACTGTGGGTGCTGACAGAATCATTTAATTTAACTTTGGGATTTGACTAAATTGTGCTTTTATTTTGATGGTTAAAAAACAGCTAAATAACAGTAAAGCAACATTTAAAGAGATTAACTGATTCTTCTTTTCTCTATATTTGTAGATTGCTCTTGTAGAATAGAAGAAGAAAATGAGCTCCTACACTTAAAGTAACACATTTTCACTGCAAGGTGCCGTCCAGAGCTAAACCAGAATCCAAATGGTAGAATAGGCATTAATTATCTAACCACAACTGATTGTGTAGTGGTGGCTGGTGACACTCACCCATACCAGTAGCGGGGCGTGCTAAGCAGGCAGTGGTTTAGGTTTCGCTGAGCCAGGGCTTTCTTCTTGTTCAGGACAAACTCCTGCAGTCGCATCTTTACCTCAGTGCTGGCCACGGCGCCTGGACAGCAACACCGACAGCAGAAGATAAAGTAAGGAAGGAAAAACTGTCTTTTCCTCCGCGACTGAACAAAAATAGGTAATACAGTATGGCAGACGTTAAAGCCGCTCTGGCTTGCTTTTAGCACCCTTGAGAGTCTGTTACTGATTCACTGTTGTAAAACTCTTCTCCTAGCTGTGCTTTCGTTATCATAACACCTTTATCTAACTACTGACAGGTCTCCTCAGCCCTCATTAGTTTCTACAGGAGCGGTTCATCATTAAATCAAACAAATCAGCTGTGTTTACGATCTCCAATAAATGTGCTGGAAGCAGACGGCAGTGCCAGCACGGACTGGACCGGCACTCAGAAGTTGCAAGTGCAATATTCTAGCCACAGAGGGCGATGGGGTCTGAGTGACATTTCATTAACCCGGTAACTAGATTCAACTAAATCTGCCACTAGAGCTACATAAATAACCCCAACCCGAGCTACATTCAGTTGAGGAAACGTGTGAAAGGAGGATGGTGGCGAAGATGACCTCCATCTTGGTAAACCCCTCCCACCCACTGCGGGGACCACGGACAGCTCCTTCAGAGGGGGACTGAGACATCCCAGATGTAAAACAGGACACCGTAGCTCGTTCATCCCCTCTGCAGTTTAACTGCTACTGGCATTATCCTGGTACACAATAAGATCAATGCAATCACTATTTTAAACATATTTTTAATCTTTTAAAAATACATCTTTTTAATATTTTAAATGTTTTGTTTTCGTGAAGCGCCTTGGGGTTTTTCTCGTGAGAGGCGTTACATAAAAGATTGTTTTCTTTCTTTCAATGCAATACTCAGTATGTTCAACACTTGTGCAATACCCAATGTACTAGTATGTATGTGTCCCTGATTATGCATAGTACTGGAAACACACGTTTTCTGTATATTCTTTGTTTTTGGTGGTTGAAGGTTACACTAATAGCTTACTGCCTGTGTGTGTTTACTTGTAATCTTTTTTCTAAGTGCTGGTGCTGCTGCAGCAAATGAATTTCCTCACTGTGGGATCAATAAAGTCTATTCTACTCTATTCTATTCTAAAGGGTCATTTTAGCACATACTGGCTCAAGAAAACAAATTAAAACCGAAAAAGAAGCATCGTATACCTTTGCAGTGCCAAACAGTAGAAATCTGTTAAATCTAACCAAAATTACATGCATGTACCGTATTTTCTGGACTATAAGCCGCTACTTTTCCCCACGCTTTGAACCCTGCGGCTTATAATGACGTGCAGCTTTATGGGCTCGACACACGGGAGGCGACAAACGATCGCGATCAGCGAAATTTGTCGCTGTCGCTTTTATTACCTGACACACGGGAGGCGACCCGCGGCAGCGGCAAAGCCGTCTACGCGTTCTGTTCCATTGCGAAATCGAATCTTCTGTTGTTTTGTTTGGCTGTGTCAGGTTGGAGGGAATTAAGGTTATTTAAGCGGTTCGAAGTTAATAAAGCGGTAGATATGATGTTTCACAAGGTGCTGCTAGAGTTATGTGAAATCTTACTTCTGATTTTACTATAAAACATAATAATAATCAACTTCTCCTCCATGTTTGCTCGGAGATGTACGGAGCATCCTGTCCGCTCATTGGTCAGTGAATGAAACCTCCGTTGATTGGTCCTCGTCCGAGCGACAGCGATGAAAAGTTGAAAATGTTTCAACTTTCTGGGATTGCGTCGCTGGGTCGCACGTGCACGAGCGCAAAATTTCACACGCACGTTTTTCGCTTTTCGCTTGGTAGGAGGGAGACCCGCGATCATCGCTTTGTCGCGCATGTCTCATTGAAAATGAATGGAGGAGAGGCGATGTCGCCTCCCGTGTGTCGAGCCCATTACTTACGATGTTCCTTCACCTGCCACCAGGGGGCGCTTTAGCATAAAGTGAAACAGGTGGAAGTCAAAAGTGGAAATGGAAGAAAGTGCTCATTTTAATTTAGCACATGCAAGCAGCCGGCACCACGAAGACTTTGTTTCAAATCCATACCCCCTCATCGTGGTAACTACACGTATGAGTTCATATGATGCTGCATTTAAGTAGAAGGCCATCGATCTGGCAGTAAAGGAGGGAAACAGCGCTGCCGCACGTAAGCTTGGCATGAATGAATCCATGGTTCGGCGCTGGAGACGGCAGCGGGAAGAACTCATCCAAGCCAGCTTCACCCGGGGATGATGACAGCAACACGGACAGCGACACTGACATCGCCACAGAAAAGGTATGTGACGAAGCTCTTCTGAGGCTGTTCAACTCCGACACTGAAGAAGAGGACTTTAATGGCTTTAGGGCGCAGGAGGAAGATGAGAGCGAATGACTTCTTCTGGTAGGCAAGTGTGTTTCATTTACTAACCAGGCATGTTTTGTGTGCAGTTGTTATTTTCTAATCATCCAGGGCTTATTAATGCTGAGTCAGCGCTGTTCTTTTCTTCTAAACATGCAGATTACCGGTAATAACGTGTCAGTGCTGTTTTTATTTTATAACATCCAGAAATATGAATGCTATCAGCGCTGTTTTCTTTTCTACACTTGCAGGCACGTTCACCCGTGTTTAACATTTGTTTTGTTGAATTAAAACAACGATGAAAAACCTCCGTGTAGCGTCTCTCTGTCTGTCTATCTTATGTTGTGGCCGTACGTGCGCTGTGCGCCGGAGACCTGCATGTGGCTGCTGCGCCGCGGCTTGTCTTCGAGTGTGTGGCGTGTGTGTGGAAAACCTTCTTTTTTTGTTGGTGCGGCTTATATTGAGGTACGCTCTATAGTCCGGAAATTACGGTAATATGCATCAACTTCAAACACTCAGTAGAATATGTGGGTTTTTCATCCCATCATTGCAATATTACAAAATAATGGCAGATTTGCACGTTTTCCTACATGCCTCTTGAGTCGGTTACGAAGATTAAAACATAATTTTGACTCTACAGGAATATGAACGCTGAGCAGAAGCAAGACGCTGGTGTGTTTGTGTTTTTTCTCTCCAGTTCCATCAGCTGGAGGCTCGCCATCTCACATCTAGAGAACGATCGCCCTACAAGGAGAAGATTGTGTCTGGAAAAAGCCACTGAATCACACCTACGGTCCAATCTGTGGCACTAACGTGAAGCTTATAACAACATCCATCTGTACTTTGACAAACAATAAGAACCCAAACCACTATAAACAGCGAGCTCAGTCTCACGTTACTTTTATTGAAATTCCACAGAGACGGCAGGAGCTGTGTGACTAACAGGCAGGCGTGCACCAGGAGCTGCACTCCAGCCGGTTTAGGCTCAGTTCTCACAGTTATGCAAACAAACTGTCCAGGAGTGGAAAACACAATGACAAAAAGCAAAGAGAAATGTGGGAAACCACTGAAAACGGGGTGTTTTTATTAGAATGTGACAGAAGGAGTGATGTGGGGTGATGCGTCAGGCATCAGAGAGGAAGTGGTGAATTCAGTTAGTGAACGTGACAACAGCTAATGTGTGTTCTCTAGATCATGGTGCAGCTGTGAGTGCTGACATCCTAAAACACGTAGCCCACCACTGCAGCAAATTGGCTTTTATGAGACTTCCTTCAATGCAGTTTAGAGCAGTACTTAACAAAGCTTCTCCTGTTTACAACCCAAAGCGCTTTCCATACACGTCAAACTGTACGCTGACTTCCTGCTGCAGAGTGGCTGAAAATAAAAACTTTAAAGGCATGAAAAGTGTTCAAAGCTGCTAACTGATGCACACTTAAACGATTAAATGTGTTTCCCAGCCAGAAATACCAGCAGCTATATACAATCTCACTTACGTATCAATTTCAGATGTGAGTTTCAGTAAAGCGTGGGCACTCTGCAGTCCAATCATCACGGCCCCTGACAGCACTTACTGGGCATCAAGAACACCTCTGCTTTCAAAAGTTTGCCCCAGTTCATGTTGATTCTGGGAATAATCAACTTTCAGGAGGTAAGCTTGCAACGGCAGAACACTGAATGATCAATTTATGAATGAATGATCAATTTATTCAGTCAGTTATCTTAAGATAATGTACATTAACATGTCATACAATTAGATACAAATACCATTTCTCACTAACATATGCCTTGTTTTTTATATGGTGTCTATTTGGTATATCATGACTGAACAGGTTTAGGCAGAAGCAATAGCTTATAGAATTGCCTAACCGACTTACAAAACATTTTTTTAATTTCCCGCAATGAACCAACAACCCAAATAGAAGTAAAACACAAATCCATCCATCAACATCAAATTAATACTCTTCAAAAATGTTTTTACTGATAAGTTTTTTAAGAACTGAAAGAGAAGTTGCTAATTTTAATTCTATTTTAGCCTCATTCCAAAATTTTACTCCCATTACAGAGATACATCTCCTTTTCATGCCCTTTTTGGCTTTTTGTAGAACAAACATACATACACCTCTTAAATCATATTTACTTTCCCTCTTTACAAAGAACATTAGTATATTTTTTGGCAGAGCTGTTAATTTTACTCTAAACATAAATTGCATTATTTTATAATAATATAGATCTTCTAATTTCATAATCTGTGATTTTAAAAACAACGGGTCAGTATGAGCATAATAATTGCTCTTGTTCATAACTCGAATAGATTTCTTTTGTATAGTCTTTATTTCATGTATATATGTTTTAAAAGTTGAACCCCATATTTCTATACAATATGCCATGTATGGTTGTATTAGTGAACAGTATATTAGACGTAAGGCCTTATGGTTTAGTATGTCCTTCAGCTTATATAATAGACCCAAAGATTTGGCAATTTTTCCTTTTATACTAAAGCAGCATTCACGCTAATGAAGTCCTTGCAATTTTCCTTAGTAATAACAGGGTTCAGTTGTGATTATTTGGCAACTGATTATTTAATGTCACAGTATACAAACAGCACAGGGGAGAATTTGGGTAAATAAAACTGTTCATTGAAATTGATCTTAAATTCAATTTTTGACTCAAAATTTTCACAGAAATATTTTAACTTGCAATAAAATACATACTGTAACAAACTTCCGCTTTGTAAACCCAGAAGTTTTTTATCTTGCCATTCTGTTAGTCTATTCTATAAATCATCTATAAACTGAGATGGCAGAAAAAGGGAAAACACACCAGCAAAGGGACTTGAGTCAAAATCTCCATTACTTTCAGCGATAACCCTCCCCACTAGCGCTTGAAATGCCTGCTATCGTAGATTCACCCGCAAAAGCAACGCAAAATGTTACTCTGGTTCAAACATGATGTCAGAGTTTAGCACTTAGTTTGAGCAATTAGCACCAAGTTAGCTTTTCATTACGCTGTACACACTGAAAATGGACACATGGCACATAATCAAATAACGAAAAAAGGTATTCTCAGAGTGATCTGCATGTGTTTAGGAAAGAAAAACATGGACATGCTTAGGGTTGCTTTTCCTAATTAATAAGGAGACACTTTATCATACCAACTAGGGCTGAACGATCTATCGTTTCTGGACTGAAATTGTGATTTCAAACGGCACCTTAACGTGACCGTCAAAGCTGCGGTTTTAGCGGTTTTGACTGATCCAGGATCAGTTGTGTAACTCTTTTTTTTACATCCAGGGTTTTCCCCCTGTGTTATGGCGGTGGCAAAAGCCATCGTGGGGGGGGGGGGTACCGTCCAGAGCCGAGCCCAACTCCACAGCTGCCAGAGCTGCATGTTCAGGTTATTTTCCCTGTTTTATGTTCCCACACACAGCGCTGCTAGAGCCGATAGTAATGGCACCGTAGGTGAGTCCAGGACAGAGAGAGAGAGAGAGAGAGAGAGAGAGAGAGAGAGAGAGAGAGAGAGAGAGAGAGAGAGAACGTAGTTGAGTAAGGGAGAGAGAGACCCCTCCCACATCGGAGCAGGCTCGGGCTGAGACGGTTTATGCTTCATCAGCGCGAGTGCGTAGTTGCGCACTTGAGTTGACTTGAAAGCTCAACTTGTCTGATCTGCGGAGGAAGATCATTCCAGAGGTTGGGGCAACAGCTGAGAAAACTTGATCTCCCCCCAAAGCCTCAGTCGAGCCCTAGGAACTGAAAGAATCAGCAATTCCTCAGATTTTACGTTACAAAACCGTGAACGACTGTTTCCAAGTTGTTTAAAGACAGGAAAGGCTTTAACTTTGACAACACTCCAGGATGACACAACGCAGAACTAGTAGGGGGTGAGAGCTTTGAGGTTCCCACATGGTGCAGCAGCATGATGACAAGGTCCCAACAAGACTGCTTTTGTTTTGCGTTCATTAATGCACAAGAAATTGTGGGCCATCCATTCTTTAACTAGTTCCATTGGGTCAATGATCAAACTTATCAAAAAGTAGATAAAGTAGACAGTCATCAGCATAGAGATGAAACGGAATTCAGTGTTTATGGAGGATTTCACCCAAAGTCAGAATGTAAAAGGATAGAGGCCTCAGAATAGAGCCCTGTGGGACTCCCCACAGTAACTGTTCTGTTGTAGAAATACAAGAGCCCAGCTTCACACACAGTCCAGAGGGAGAGATAAGACCTAAACCACACCAAAGCTAGACCAGAAATCCCCACAAAGACCTGAAGACCAGAGATCACTTACATGAGCCATCAACTGAGCATACACTTTCTTACCTGAAAATGTAGCTCTTAGATGGGCCTAAAGTGTTCCAGGGGTGACACATCTAGCCCTGTTTTTCTGAGTATTGGATGAAACACAGTTTGTATTTCTCAGACCTGCATTTTCCCATTTTCAGACCTCTTATAAATATTGACAGACTGCATGAGAACCAGTTGGTTTGCAGAACAGAATGAGGCACAGATGTTCCGTTGCCAGGGCTCTGAGAATGAGAAACACTTAAGATCTAAATTTCTTGAAACTGAAGACCAATCACAAACATGGGTCAAGCTATTTAGTGGCTGCAGCTTGCATCACAAAATCACAGCAATAAAGACATAATTGGATTTCATTTGAACATGGTTTTACTTTATTTCTGCCACTCTTTGTCTTTATTCAAGAAGAAACCGCCAAACAGTGGACATGTGTGCCTCCCAGCGTCTCACTCCTCTGACCTTGTCTTGGCTGTCTCTGTGATGCTCCTTATGGCGAATGTGTGAGGTCAGGCTGATCTGACTGCGGTGCCAAAAGTACAGGTGCTGCGACAGAGCGGCGGAGAGAGGCCAAGTTCCTCTGACACCTGTTGTGATCATTTTGCACGGTGCTTTGGCACAGATGTTTCCAGGAGGTTTGTGTACAGTACATCCCATCTACGCTGTCTGTAGATAACACAAGCGTCCACTGTCTCCAAAACGATGCGTTGGTTATGTTACTTAGCAGTTGCTACTCACTCTCTTGTCCCCTCTCCTTGTTCTTCAGCTGCTGAAGTTTCTGCTCCCGCTGCTGCTTCTCCAGCTGTTGCTCATGACGCTGTTGCTCCATCTTCCTGTGATGCTCCAGCAGCTCTTGTTGGTGCTTAAGAGCCAGTAGATCCTGTTGATGCTGGTGGAGAGAACACATGGTTATGGAAGGACACCAAAGGAGACGAGAAATTCAGGACAAAATAGAAGAAGAAAGAAAAATCTAAGCTGAAAGCCCGAAAACGCAGCCAGACTTCATGCTACGGAGTGAACATTGTAGTTATTTTCAGCTCATCTCTGCAGGCTGGCGGTGTGGTCCAAACTAAACATGAGGGAAACGTTTCTGTAATAAAATTTACACATTCAGGGTTTATGGAGCCAAGATTCTTGTGGAGAAGACCAAGAGGCAGAATGTGACCACAAGATCAAATTACACCAGCATAGCCACTATAGAGTACTCATACGTGTGTTTTCTGTTGTTCACAAGATGCTGAGAACACTACCACCTCACCTTAATGTGCTCCTGCAGCTGGACTTCATGCTGTCGCGACAGCTGCTCATGCTGCCTCTGAAACTCCGCAATCAGAAGCTGCCTCTGGAGCTGCTGCTTGTGTTTGAGGGCCACCAGCTCCTGCTGCAGATGTGTCTCCTGGTGGCCTGTGAGGGGCGAAGGAGCATCAGGAGTCAGATCCAAGAGCTCGGGTCGGGTTTGGAGAAAACTGATTGCTAAGACTCACCGATGACCGGTCCACTGCCCGACTCGGAAGATGCAGGACAAGCTGTGGAGGGGGTCGGTGTGGGGTGGGGCTGGGACACCAGGCCAAAGGGCGGCTGCTGGTGGTGGTGGGGGTGAGGATGGTCCACAACGCGCAGGTCCATGGGGAGGAGGGCTGTGGTGGTGGGGGGAACCTGCGAGGGAAGGGCTGCCGTGCTCACATCCACTACAAAGAAAAAAGAACGAAATAAGAAATCAAGTCGTTCTCCTTCTAGAGAGTTGGTTTACTTAACCGCAAACGTCTTTCCACAAATCTCTCTGTTTGGCTGATGAAACCCTTTATTCTCTCCCGTTTAAATCTGAGGAACAAACTCAGAAAAAGCAGCTTTGACAGGAACAATCGCTCTCATGCACAGCAGCGCTTCAGAGTGCTTGTGGCGTGCTTCCACTCTGATTTAAGTCTGTCTTCTAGTCGCACACACACGATAAGAGCATCAACTAATCCCCCAGACACACAATGTTTTTAAAAAATGTGTCAGTCTGTGCGTTGATCAAAAACACAACTTGCTGTATTTGTATTTTGTGTTTAATTGAAAAGAAAAGACTCCATTTAAAGACTCACAGTGGTGGAATAATATATATATAATCACATTTTAATTAAACCATTGCCAGAAGAAATGTTTCACAACAACAAAAATTACAAAACAGACTCAAGTAACACCACTATGCACAAAACTTGGATTGGTGTAGCATTTAAAACAGATAAAACATGAGCAGGCATAAGAAGAGCAGCTTTAAAGGCCAAAAACTGCAGCAATATGTCTACAGCGCAAAATTAAAAAGTCTGACAACAACAACAAGTAAAAGGCGTGCATGCAAGTTGCATGCCCTCTGGGTCACTCAGTCTGCAACAACATGTAATCTGATTTATAAAAATAATCCAGAAAAAGGGGATAGTGAGAGCATGAAAAGGAGGAGGTCATCTGTTAGCATGCAACAACTGGAGGGTGGTGCAAACAGGTAAGTAAAACAGAAGTTTCCACTGCTGAGCAAAGCTTCGATCCTCCATTTAAAGCCAGATCTAAATGTTTCACTATTTCAGCTTTTGTGTGTAAAGCTTTCCTACAGATCTGAGTTTGACAGGTTCAAGTTGTGTCTTTTGGACAAATTTGCTCAAGTAAAGATCTAAATCAGACAATACCATTTCAGAGCCTCGTAGTAAATGTTTGACCATCCTGACCAATTTCTGTTTTGTGAAAAACCATCTTGGGCTGAGCCAAGCCTTCTCCCAGTGATCAACACCCCTGAAACCAGTGCAAAGCATCCCCAGCCTATCACGGACACCCCGGGATCCCTAGTGACCAATGAGCAAGCAAACAGAGGGGCAGCTACGCTGCTGAGACAGCCAATGACTTGTTTGGTACCGGGCAGGTTTTTTAGAGAGGGAGGAAACTCGACACCACCCAACGGGACAGTGGAGAGAGAAGAAAGGGTGTGGCCAGGCCAGACATGCTGGTGCTTCCCTGATGCATATCGGTACTTGTTAGGACCTGTCGGACAGCTGGACATCAGAAGATCTGCTCTTTAAGTCTTTTAGGCCAGAAAGATCAAACAAGAAAACCTACAGTTATTTCTGGAAATGTGCTTACGAAACACAAGGGCGGTTTGAAACTAAAAATACGGTTTTAAGGTGACCTGTGTGGTTTCAACACCTACTACTAAAAATCAGACTTGTATGGCAGTACCTTCCTTATGAGAAGCCAATAAAAGCATTTGAGCAGCTGATGAGGAGACAAAGCTGTTTCCGGTGAACTGTTATATTTTCAGTCCGTCACCTCAACATGCGCACATGCTTTAGCACAAACATGTTCATCAACTGTTTGCTCACGTATCCAATCGACATCCAGGTCAAATAAACATCCCTCCACCCCACTTCGCCCACGACCCGTATCTATTACACCTTTATATAATTGTTCTTATGTTGATGCAAAAGACTTTTTTAATCCTCTCTCAACAGCTTTGGTATTTTGTTTTCAAACATATTCTCCACCTGACCCCGGTCAGCAACCACCAAACTCTTCTCTGCACCATTTACTTAAAAAAAAACACAAAATAATCTAATTTTAGTCTAACGTTACTATTTTATAGGTGCAACATGTAAGAATGAGGTAAGAATGACATCCCGTGGTCAAACTTGGTTACTGCAGTCTATTTTCCTGAACAAAAAATGACTTTCTTACTACCGTTCTGTGAGTTCATGACTGCTACCGGTTACCGATCAGCACCAGAAGATAAGCAAAGACGAGTCACACGCAGTATGCTGATAAGTAGATTACATAATCATATCTGGTGTTAGCGCTCTTGGGTGTTTTATGGTAGGGAGATTTTACTAAACGTATTACAGTAATAAGTCTCCGGCTTCACAGGAAGTGTGGTTGTTTGCCATCTTGCTGTTAGCTTGCTGTCATAGTTCTGAATGACTCATAGAGGAAATAAAACATGGCAACTGACTCATGAGTCACTTCACACACGTTTCACTACAATATCCAGTTGTTGGTGACTGAAAAAGTAGCTTGAGATATTTTAAGAGCCAACTATTTGCTTCTAATTCACCGTTAGCATTGTTAGCTCAATGTTAGCCTCTAGCCTTCTTTACCCGATATTTAACCCCCAGAGACCCACGGTTGTAATATTACAACATCAGATTTAAGTCTACAAAAATAAACCTTCCCCATTTTTTTCTTTTTAAAACCACATTTACATTGCTAATAGGTCCTACTGTTCAGTTCTGCAACACTATTGGCTGTTAAAATGTGTAAATAGGCCCGTTTATCTGGCCTCCTAGAACAACATGTGAAAGGTTAAAAAAAGATTTTGCAGTTGTTTTCTAAATGTGGGTTTCTGGGGGTTAAGTAACACAAAAACATGCCGTGGCTTCTTAGGGGTACAGGAAATCGCTTCTGGGTTGCTCCTGTTTACTGGCTTTGGTTCTTTACACAACTCCAGAGCTTTTTGCCTGCTGGTGTTGAATTACAAATGCTGAATCTGCCGTGTTAGCTCGCTGCAGATTTGGCAACCTCACAAACTCATTTATTGTTAACAGTAACTACAACCCTCTTTCATTTTCTCAAAATAAGAAAACCTGACAGCCGGCTGATCTGCAAATCTGCTTTAATGCAACCCTCCTTCCAACATGATGGAGACTGTTTTGTGATTACTTCACTGTAAAATTCTTACACATTGCTCCTTTAAGTACAGTTTAGTAAATGAGCAACAAAAGACACATTTAAAGAAGTCCATCTTGTAGACGTTTCTTCCTCCCTCTCCGCTGTGCTTCAGCTTTCCCTCTAAAAACCCCTCCCACCAGAAAAAGCTGTCCACTAAACACATGGTAGCCATGGCAACTTTAAAAATGGCACTAATTCTGAACAAACCAACACTGGCGTCAGCAAGAAGTAGAACAAGCCGAAGATTCTGCATTTTGATCACTGGCTTACAGTAATAATAATAAAAAATGTATTTCCCCACCTGGCTGTAGTCTTACTTTCCTAGTAAAAAAATGTCATCACTGCATGCTTTGGCAATAAAGCTGCTCTACCAGAGGACTACTCCATGCATGACAGAGGTGCAAGAGTATGGCAAGCCGAATGAGCATTTATTCTGATATCAGGCAGAATTGTCATGAACATGTAAGCCATTTCTGTCCACTAGTTAACTCGTGAGGGTAAAAATGTGCACAATAGCTAACTAGTAACAGCAGAAATGTGCACTAGTTAACTAGTGAACACATTCAGGCTTCACTACTCAACTAGTTGACACAAAAACGTCTTACTAGTTAACTAGTAAAGGCTAAAATGCATACCAGTCAGCGAGCTGAAGGTATTTGTGTCTCACTAGTTAACCAGTGAGGGTCAAAATGTGCACACTAGTTAACTAGTGGGAGACAGAAATGTGCACTAGTTAACTAGTGAACATATTTTGGCTTCACTATTTAACTAGTTGACACAAAAATGGCTTACTAGTTAACTAGAAAAGGCCAAAATGCATACCAGTCAGCTAGGTGAAGGTTTTTGTGTCTCACTAGTTAACTAGTGACAGCGAAAAGTGCCCACACTTTCACTAGTGAAGGCATAACTCCTAGCTAGTTAACTAGTTGGAGTAGGTCAATGCCACTAGTTAACTAGAGAACCCTAAATGGCTCACTAGATGCTAGTTGATGGCAGCAGGCTCACTAGTTACCTAGTTTATGCATCCTTTGTCCAAACTAGTTAACTAGTGAAGACATAAATGTATACTAGTAAACTAGTTCAAGCCTACATTCACACTAGTTAGCTAGCTGTAAAATCACAGAAAAAGAGAGATGCTCGGGTCGAGCAGGCTGCTTCATGCGCGTTCACGCTCAGGCATCGCCCGTAGCATTTGCTATCCGTAGCTTTAGCAGCAGAGAGAGAGGCAGTGCCACTTTGTCGCTGTTCCTAACGCCTAGTGACAAAGCTAGCTACATTTCTGAGGACCCTTAGCTACTTTCTGTAGAACTTTCTTCTAGATATTTCCTGCAAATTAGCAACAAAATAGACATTTTCACTCCGAACCGTTCTTTGGTTTGACGTTGTTTCAGCTGTCATCAAGGATATAAATGTTACAGATACAATAAATGTTGCTGGTGCTTTAGCTCGCCTAGTAAAGTGGCTGACTCTCATGCAGAAGACCCGGGTTCGATTCTGGATGTCAACATAGTTTATTTAGAGTTTCTTTTTTACATTAATGGTATATTTTTTATAGTAAGATGCCCAAATTTTTATTTGAGACTCGCCGAACGGCATTGAATTCACAGATAAAAAAGATGTGGGTTCAACTTTCATTTTGGAACAATTTTTCAAGCAAGGGAAGGGAATGATCTGAGCATGCAGGAGGACTGACCCATCATAAACCTTTGTCGGCTGTGCTGAAGAGAAAGGTACAGAACCAAATTATTTAATTAATTAGCTGCACGTTCTCCTGTCCTCTGTCCTCCGGGCCACACACACACACACACACACACACACACACACACACACACACACACACACACACACACACACACACACACACGGGACTGTCTCAGCTGTTATTTTTGTTAAGGAGTGTGCACGTACAGCATGCGCGCCTCGTGCACGAGCCTACTATTGAAGCTGCCGTTATGCTTTTGGCCTGAGGGGGCAATCGTGAGCATGAAAATCCAAAACTCCATAAAGTCCCTTTAAGTGTAGTCAAGCAACCCAATGAAACTGCATTGCAACAGCAAAGACCAGTTTAGTGTTTTGGGGGCTTAACTAATTGGACAATCAAGGTTAAATTTTAGTGGCTGTTCAAAAAAGATGGCTATGTTTATTATAATAACTAGTTTTATACGCCGTTTTCTCTGGGCCATCATGCTGAAAGAGAAGTAAGCGCGTCCACTTCCCGCTCTGATTGGTTGACCTGTTAATGACGTCACCCTCCCCCCAACCCCTCCCATCAGTATGTGATTGCGAGGCTATGAACAGCACATACGTTTTAGAGTAGGATTCTTATACCCAATAGGAGTCTTCTACCCGCCCTCTCATTAGAATTTGCATAATTAGTGTTTCAGGCACTAGTTAACTAGTGAGCTGCTGCACTACCACACATGCAAACTGGTGAAACTTCAATTGTTCCACTAGTAAACTAGTGGACAAAAATGGTCAGCTTGTATGTGTTTTTAGGTGTAACTAGTTAGCTAGTGAGCAAAACAGGCATGCCACTAGTTAACTAGTAAGGTCTGCAATACCCTAACTAGTTAACTAGTGGGCATGTTGGGGCCCATTAGTTAACTAGTGAGCATATCTGCACCTCACTATTTAACATGTGAGCATATCTGCACCTCACTAGTTAACTAGTGAGCAAATCCGCACCCCACTAGTTAACTAGTTGGCATTTTGGGGCCCACTAGTTAACTACTGAGCATATCTGCACCTCACTAGTTAACTAGTGACGCTTTTTTGCACCTCACTAGTTAACTAGGAGTTTGGGGGTGCACTAGTTAACTAGTGAGCAAATCTGCACCCCACTAGTTAACCAGTGAGCATATCCGCACCTCACTAGTTAACTTGTGGGCGTTTTGGGGCCCACTAGTGAACTAGTGACACTTATTTTGCGCCTCACGAGTCAACTAGTGGGTATTCATACCCTCACTAGTTAACTAGTGAGCAGTTCCGCTTTCACAAGTTTACATGTAAGTGTCACACTGAAGCCACTAGTTCACTAGCTGAGGTTCCTCTGGCCAGCATGTTAACTTGTGTGACACAATGACATGTAATGTTATGTAATGATATTGATTTACATTTAATTAAAGGCCGAGAGATGTTAAGATTTCATATCGAGTATGAACTCCATCTTACGGACCACTGGGTTATTTAATCAGAAGATTGGAACTTTTTAATGCAGGGATTAGATAACACTTTGTATTAACTGAGAGACAAGAGAAGAGAGAGAGAGAGTCCTTCAAACGTTTAAGATGATTTATTACTAAATAATTTTAAACAACTTAAACAATACTAACTCTCTAATGACATTGAATTGTCCACTAGTTAACTAGTGAACATGCTGAGCAATACTAGTTAACTAGTATGATATGAAACATTTAAACTAGTTAACTAGAGAGAATGTGGGCCTTACTAGTTAACTAGTTGACATTTAGGCTGTCACTAGTTAACTGGTTGACACAAACATGGCTCACTAGTTAACTAGTGGACAGAAATGGCTTACATGTTCATGACAATTCTGCCTGATATCTGGATATCAGAATAAATGCTCATTCGGCTTGCCATACCGTAGAACAGTTGCAACTGTGGCTCCAGATAAACAAACACTTCCACGTTCTGCTCACTAACACGACCCGTGTAGGACCCGGTTGGCCACTGAAATATATTCTGTAGATGTATTTTTATCAAACATGTTTATTCTAGCTACCTTAAGTTAAATCACTACGAGATGTCTTTAACAAATAAAGCATTTGCTGATTCAACCAAGCTGACCTCGGTTCCCTAAAGCTTCAAACCAAATGAATGTTCTTTTTGCTCCACGATTGTTTATGATTAAAAACCATTTCTGGAAGTGGAAGCAGGATTTAGTTTCGGGTTGAAGACTGTACTGCTATGATGTCTGGGTATTTCTGCTACAGGAAGTGCAAACGTTACATCTTAGTACCATCAACCGTCCTACCCCACTTTAAACACACAAAGGGCTAAACGAAGCTTTACACCAACATGTCAAGAAAAGAAATAACAGCAAATAAACCTCTAACCAAAGCCCCGAGCAGACAAAAGCTACAGTTAGTTTGTTTCAACTGTCAACTCGTCCTCAGAGTGTCACCAGGTGTTGCTGGGATGTGTTTTCTGCCAGGCTGAAGAGGCAGGAAGTGAGCCGGACGGCCAATCAAAAGTAAGTAAATGATTTATAAAGCACCTTCCAATCAACCGAGTGGAAGGGGTCTACCAGCGGTGGGTGTGGCTAACCTGGCTCACCTGAAAGGTTGGCCCAGTTTTTCCTGCCCACAGAGGGAAAAAGCAGCTGGTTCTGAGGATGACTGCAGTTGACATTCAAGATGCTGTTTCTAAAAGAATCACAGTAGTGTTGCAGTTGTACCGTTACAGATAAATACGCTCATTTACAGTAAACAAAGGTACTCCGACGGCAGCAGACATGCGGGGTGACACGCATCAGAAATCAGAGGGCGATCGTCTGGGAGACAGAAACAGCTCTCACAAAACTATGGTGCTTTAAGAGTGCAGCTGGCTGCACGGGATAAGTCTCGGTGAAGACTCTGGTAATGCAGCTGCACACAAAGCTGGGACCTTCAGAATAAAGCTCCTAAAAAGTGATTTTTATCCACACGATGCACCAAAGAGACGATTTCTTCCATCATCTCTACATAAAAGTGTGTGTGTGTGTGTGTGTGTGTGTGTGTGTGTGTGTGTGTGTGTGTGTGTGTGTGTTTACACTGCAGGGTATTCTGCAGCAAACAAGACAGTTAAGTTCTGAAGGACAGTTAAAGTTACGAGGGAAGGATGTGAGATAAAGAGATGATCCCCAGACAGGAAACAATGTTTAATTTGAGAAAATTCCCCCGAGTGTGAAAGTTTCACTCCTACAGCCGAGCAGCTCAAAGAAAACTTTAAAAACAAGCAGAAAAACGTCAGAGCCCAGGTAATCTCTGCATCACTGTCTCTGACTCAGCCCCCCTCCCCCCAAGACTATAGATCACAGTTATTTATAGACCGGGATTCCCAGGGGAGTTCCTCGCCCCACTGGGTACTCCGTGTATTCACAAAAAAATCTCTACATGTTCACTCACCACGGCTCGAGCTGTGGCTCGGTGTGTGGGAATAACGACAGAAGAATAAAAGGAGCAGCCTGTGACATCAGCATAAGCCTGAAGATTAAGAATGAGTAATAACATAACGTCTACCTGCTCTGGGCCTCCAAGCTGTCACAGAGGATGGAGGCAAACGCCATGGCGACTGGTGGGATCGTAGCCAGCGGTTGGTTGGATGGGGGAGTGGGGGAGGGGCCTGAGGTGATGGGTTCATCAATTGAGGTAAGCAAATGATTCAACAATCAGCCTGCAAGTCCTGCGTAAGCTTGTTGCTGTACTTTTAATCCTGGGATGGGAACACAGTGGTTTGTGTGGCGTGCGCCGGCATCTACAGCAAGTCCATGCTTCCATGGAATGACTCCGGAGGATTACACAACCAAACTTAGTCCAGATTATTTTCTAATGGCTGCACAGAAACTGCCACTCAAAGCAGCGTGACTGTAACGCTGACTGTAGTCTCCACACCCCCCCCCCCCCATCACAGAAGCAGCAGCGTATTCAACCTCAACTCTTGCTGTGCACTTTTCTCTGTTGTAAAACACATTTTTCACCACGTGCACGATTATTTCAACTTTCAAACACAAACATGCACTCGTGCAGACAACAGGCAGCCAGTGAGGAGGGACAGGAGCAGCCATCTGCTCCAGTCAGTTTAAGATACATCAGTATCATTCAATAAACACAGCCCCTACTCTGAGCTGCACACACACACACACACACACACACACACACACACAGTCAAACATACGCCTCAAGTGAGCACAGTGCACCAGCAAAACAAACGTGTGTAACAGAACAAACGTGTCTGCATGAGCATGAAGCTCCCAGGAAAAGTCTCAGAACAATATTAAACCGGACATTCTGTCCAACTCCTCAAAGAGAAAAGATCTTACCCATCAGATATGCTCTGCTATCTGCCGCTGGACGCTCGTGTGAGTGTGTGGTGGAGAATCGGAGCCAGAGAGAGGGAGAGTGACCGTTCTGAAGCCAAAAGGGAGACGAGAGCTTTAAACTCCAGAGCTGCGCTCAGATTCAGCAGCAGGACGAAACCTCTCCTCCGTCTGACGCTGTTCTGCACTGCCCTCCAGCTGCCACCCTCTCCCTGTTCCTCCACTCGTCTGGTCCCCTCCCACTCCCCCCCCCCCCCAGTGACATCACAGGGCAGTCTCAGGCATGTTAAGGATTTTATGAGCGTCACTCTCTTTCTGCCTCCTAATTCACTAAACAACCACGAGGCCGCGTCGGCTCCAGACCACATTCTTGGTGAGACGAACCCATGCTTTGGCACACGGTGTTGTTTTATTTCACTGAGCAGAGCATTCACTCACATTTAGTGCTGTACTTGTTGCACACACACACACACACACACACACCCTCCCCAGCTTTTGTCTATCTAAAAAAATCCTCCCACACAACTCAGCGCTGTTAGCGGTTGACTCAACAACAGATGCAGCTCAGCTTTGAAAGTAAATGGTTTTGCAATACCTGAAGACATCAACCTCCGTGCACGATGCACACTTATTCCCAAACTTCCTGTTGGACACCATCTTCCAACGCTATAAATGGCACCACTGGTTATGGAAGTCTTAGACGGAAAACCGATCTGGGAGGATAGATTAGTGATTGAAGTCCAAGCTAACAGATTGTCCTTTAGGGGATGAAAAGATGATTTGCACAAGAGAAGCCGAGTGTTAGGATTTCTGAGAGGACACGTTGCTCACTGTGTCCAAGTCTCAGGTCAACGTGTAAATGGACCTCTAGCATAAAACGATGACCGTGGCTGCTTGCTGTGTGGTCGGTTCCCAGAACGTGTCTGCTCCTCACTCAGACTGGTTTATAAAGTTTCTTCATCATTCTAAAATAAGAGGACACCAGTTGTGAAATGCACAATGGGAGCGCGCTGGGCGGGTGTGAAAGTTTATGCAAATGTTCAGTAATAAAAGAAAACGGCAGACAGCTGGGCTTGTTTTGATTCTGCTGGAAAAGTAAAAAGGTCGGTTTTCCGTTAAACTTCACAAAACAAGCTGAATAGGAGTAAATCAAAATGCGGCAATCATTAGCCTCCGAGTGTGTTTGTGCAGGAAAACGAGACTTTTGCATTTTTATGACTCCAGAAGTTGCTTTCTCCTTCTTCTGACTTCACTTCTCTTCCATTACAGGGTGGACCGTAGTTCACACAGGTCCGGTCCCAATCCTCCACTCTGGTGCCCAGCAGGGGTGCGAGTCCACAGGGTGTGCGGACTCTCCAGAGTCCACTTTGGCCCTGCCCCCTTTTGCACCCTCAGTCTGCACCCTGCTGAGGCCCGCATCGACGCAGGCTTTGGAGCACAATGCATCGCTGCATGGGAATTTAAGGAGAATCGGCTCAAATGTCAAAAGTTAAAATATCAAAATACTGAATATTTTATAACTGAACAGTTGTGTTTACGTTCTGGTAATTCTCCGTTGGGCTGATGCGTTACGTCTTTGATTAAAATATTAACCGATAACGGTGCTGGTGTGTGTTGTCAGACACAACATGCCAGCAATTTAAGAACCTGTTTGCGTTTCATTTCAAGCATCAAGCTAACACAAGCAGCGACCGGCATCCCCACTCAGGAAGTCGCAGAGAGATGACGCAGGTGGATGACACAACACTCACTGTCCCAATTCTGCTGTTATCTACACACTTGTTTACTACACACTCGAAACCTCATGTGCCCGTCCACCAAGGACCGTAGGCTGCAGCGTGGGTACTGGGTTCAGGGCCAAAGTCCAACTCCCCTCTGAGTAGTTTAGCAACCGTTTTTATAAGTCAGAGATGATAAATCTAGTCATCCGCCCAAACATCTGTGAGATATTGGCTCTTGTTGATCATCCACATGAGCCCTTGCTTCGTTTATAGTTATCTACTGATGTTTATGTGTCCTCCTGCATCCCAGAATGCATTGCAAGCCAGGCTACGAGAGGAACTTTGGCAGCATAAATGTGGTCTTTGTGTTAAACGTAAGTCAGATCACGTTCACACCATAAAGGAGCTGGTCTGGAGCTGGTCTGGATCAAAGACCACCTCCAACAGGATTCGGTACTGTTCTTTTCCTCGGAGGGAAGCGGCGTCAACATCAGCTTTGGACAATTTTTAATTCTGATCATTAATTTTATTACTTTAAAGTTAAAGTCCCTTTAGTAACACACTGGTGAAAATCCTCTCAACATGTGACCCATCCACGCGAGGAACGCTGAGCTGTGGCCGCACCTGGGAACTGTTTGGTGGTTTAACCCCCGAATCCAACCCTTAATGCTGAGAGTTAAGCAGAGAAGAAGAAGAAAAGATCTTTTCTCCAGCACCTCTCAAGATAAAAACCACGAGATGCTTCACAAAAACAAATAATGTCAAAAATAAAAAATAATTTAGAAAATGATTAAACATATTTTTTAATGTGACTAAAGTGATTAAGAAATGTAAAGAAAGAGAGAGAGAGTGAATAAGAAAGAAGGAAATCAGTGGAGAGAGGCACTGGTCCCATTTTAAAGGTCTTCGGTACGGCCGACTGGGGTTTGAACCCTGATCTCGCGCTCCCAGGGCGGACACGCTACCACTAAGCCACTGAGACAGTAAATGGATGCTAATGATCACCTTTGAGTCTACAGTCCAAAACAAACCAAGACATCCTCCTAAAAATATTTAGCACTTTCGAAGAGTAAGCATGGCGTGTTCTCACTACGAGATTTGAACATTACTGTAGCCTAGCACCGACCTTTAATCAACCGTGTTCAACAGATTTAATGAAGACAGGATCAACTGGAAGTTTGAGGAGGCTAAACAAACGTAAACGCCATTGACCCGTCACTCTTGACTACCTCCTCTGGTCCATGGCAACTTAGGTACAGCAATCCAAAAAATAAATACATAAAAACTCGATTGTAATTATTTGAATGGTAAAAAAAACACAAAGTAACAAGAAACCATCTAATTCTGCCTGTCAGGGTTTGTGTTTTGTACACAAGTGCATGTTGGGTGGTCTGATAATGAGTCTGTTTGCAGAAGCTATTTCTGAAATACGCCGTAGAGTCCAGGAAGTGGAGTTTTGTTTGATCTGACAACACCCCCCCCCCCCCCCCCCCCGCACCTGGCTGTGATAAAGGTCTGTGTTATCAGCTCGTTGTAAAGGCATTGACGTCAAAGGCTTAGCTAAGCTTCATGCAGCCATGATACCGGTAACAGCTAATGCCAGTGATCCCGAACCACAATGACATAAACAAACACACAAAGACAAACAGTTTTCATTTTTAGATTTGGGGAGAAAGCAGCGAAGCTGAGCAGAAGCAAACCTTCTGAACTTTGCACTGAAAATCAATGGAAGGAAAAAATGATGCTGGTGTGCAAACACCATGGTCAATGGCCTCTGGTAAGTCAAGCAAAGGTTTTTGGAAAAAGGCAAAGCTTTATTTAGGCGTAAGGTTTATTTATATAAACAAGCTAATTTGATAATGTGTAAAGTTATTTTATAACAACAAACCCACCAAGACAAAGTCAAACGTCTGAAATATCCAGAGCAAACGTATAAATGCAGTGCATTTATAAACGAGGATTCCAACCCAGGGGCGGCGTTAGGCCCGGCTACTTGGGCTGAAGCCCCGGATGTTTCATGAAAAGCCCCGGATCTAAATCGTGGAAGTAACATGCAGTACCAAAGTCCAACAGAGAGGGAGCAGCTGGCAGTAGTTTGTATACAGCCTGCCTGAGCCTCCACCACTGAAGAAGAAGGCCTTCAGCAGCCGGCTTCTTCTACACTCTCTGTCTGAAACGCATGAGTGAAGATGGACATGAGGACGTTTTTTAGACCAAAAGTACGGCGACAGAACCCCAGCTCTGATGAGACTGGTGTTGACTCAGGTTTGTGAGTCTTATTAGAAAATATTTGTTGTGCTGCTGGTTTGCCTAAAGTTAGCTTACTATCAGGTAAAGTTGTTGGAGAAAGAACGGGAATATTTACTATCATCTCACACTAAACACTAACAGGAACTATACTCTGCCCTGAAAATGCTGAATATGTAGCTTCAGATTAAAAATTATGTGGTACAAGACATATATATAAGTTGACTAGTACGTGTCGTGTGTGTGCGTGCGTGCGTGCGTGTGTGTGTGTGTGTGTGTGTGTGTGTGTGTGTGCGTGCGTGCGTGCGTGTGTGTGTGTGTGTGTGTGGCCCCGGATCTTCTTCAGTCCTAAATATCCCCTGTTCCAACCTACGGCTACGGCAACAAAAGCAACACTACGTCAGTGAGAACATGCAAATGAAATCTTTATGGTTGATGGGGACCACAAACCCCGCAGGAGCTTACAACTGGGAGGCAGTTACAAATCAATCCTAACGGGGATATATTATAACTTTCTTTCAAGTTTTAATAGTTTTATGGTCAACACAAAACATGTTTGTGAAGCACAAAATCCCTCTCACATAAAGCGCTTTCAGCAGTTTTATAATGGACATTTTCAGTACTTTCCAGAATGAGTCGTTTCAGGGCTCTGTCACTTTACAGAAAGCAAGCTTTTTCTTGCCACACCCACCTCTCCCCTGATTGGCTGCTATAATGTGAGGCGCTCAGATATTCAGTAGGAGCTTGGAGTGGAGCGGCTGCTCCTCCAGCCTTGACAAGTGGTGGTGGAGGTGGTTCTATGCCAATTTCCCCATTTCTGACATCACAAACTGGGACATTGGGACAGGGCTCATTTTAGACACATCATTTCTGAAACCAAACAGGCAGAAAACAGGTTTTGGAGATTTGGAGTGTTTATAGAGGCAGCAGAGACACACATGGCAGAACAACAGAAAGCAAAATGTGAGATTTTCACAAAATCTGTTTAAAAAAAAACTTTGTGGACTTCACTGCAAAAAACTGATATTTTTAGACAATTTATCTTATTTTTAGTCTAAAAAGAAAACTATTTTCTAGAAAAATAGCAATACTTAAAACAAGGTAAATCTTGTTAAATATGATCTGTATTTTCTTGTTTTGAGTTAAAAAAAAATCTGCCGCAGGGGTAAGTAAGCAAAAGTTGCTTGGCTAGAATTCTTAAAACTAGCAAATAAGTCAAAATTGCACAAGTTTTAAGAATTCTAGCCAAACAACTTTTGCTTACCCCCGTAGCGGATTTTTGACTCAAAACAAGAAAATATGGATCATATTTAACAACATTTACCTTGTTTTAAGTAATGCTATTTTTCTAGAAAATAAATCTTTTTCTTTTTAGACTAAAAATAAGATCTTCCCTACTTCCTGTAAACTCTGATGCCATAGTATTTCTTCGGTAGTGACTATTGTTTATGGGATGCATTAAACATGTCACCATCAACTCGCTAGACTGTTTTATCTTGTGTTCACACTAGTCTTGGGCGGTATACCGGTTCTAGGGCTGGGCGATATATCGATATTTTTAAAATATCGGTATAATTTTTAAAAAAGATACAAGGTCACTTTATATCTTATATCAATAGAACTGGTCAAACTGTTATGCTAGCGATTAGCCGCTATGCTAGCGACACGTTGCTCCATCTCTAAGCAGCTATTACGTGTATTCTCACAAGTTTGCTCTATCTGAGAGCCTCTGGGTAAATGTGCTGCTCTAAACTTTGCATTTGGCGTCCAGGTTTTTAATTATTTGGGGACGTTCAACACCAACAGAGTTCTGTTTATCCATCCTGCTCGCGTGGAGAGACGAGCCAAACCCCTCTATCTCCTGTGTAATCAGGAAACATCAACGGATAGCCGGAGTGGCCAAATTACCTCAAACATATTGTAAGGGTTTGAATAGTAAACTATAGGGTAAACATTTTATTTTGAAGGTGAGCTCAATGGGTGAGAAATGTTGTTCCGGTTACGTTTTTTTTCCGCTCTAGTTTGCTATGCTAGTAAATACTCTGTTACGAGCGATTCTGTTGAAAAAGGTAAGAGTTTGTAAGGCGTGGGTTACGGCAACAGTAGCTCGAAAATAATACTCATAAAAGAGCAACCCGAGACTCTGAGTCATTACAGTATCATCGATGATATGAGTCAATACTGGTAGACTCCAGCCATGTTTGCCCTGATAACTAATAACTCCACGTTGCATGACCCATGTGATCTTCAGTAGATAATTACATCATCATAAATTTAGCTTAACATGATAGATGTTTTTTTCCTCTGGACAAGAAATATACGATATGGGCCACCTCTAGATGACATTTAAATAATTTTACATTAGTTATAAATATATAAATACAACGTGCCTGTGAGACATTTGATACACCTCTAGCTCTCAAGTGTGTGTGTGTGTGTGTGTGTGTGTGTGTGTGTGTGTGTGTGTGTGTGTGTGTGTGTGTGTGTGTGTGTACTGACAGCTGTACCGGTGTTTCTAAAGCTCAGACTGGTAGAGAATAGGCACAAAGGTTAAAGTTTGACAAGAATCAATTCATTTTTATGCATTAATCTACTGATTCATGTACAGTATATAATTTCTCAAGACAGCTTGAAGTGAGTCAACTTGGAAATATTTTACAGGAGGAAAAATATCTAGATATATTTTGTATATTGGAATTCAGCTAAAAAATATCGAGATATAAGTTTTCGTCCATATCGCCCAGCCCTAACCGGTTCATACCAAAAACCAGTGTTTATTTATGTTATGATATGAATTCTTCACATACCGCTATACCAATGAATTGCCTAGACAACACGTACAGAGCATTTGTAGTAGGAAAGTGTTTCAGCGGGGACTCATTTCACTGCTACACACAAACAACTACAGCGTGGTGAAACCAAGAATGGCGGCTGGTGAGAGCTGCCACGGCGACATCGAAACTTCGAAGGCAGAAGAACTTATTCCAAAAAGAGGAGCCACATCTGTTGTTTGGAGGTTTTTTGGGTTTAAAAGTTCGGACGTGGAGCAAGCAACTATTATATGCAAATGCTCTCGAGCAACGGTGGTAGCCGGCGGGAGTAATACCAGCAACTTGTTTCATCACCTCAGCCGAAAACACGACTTGGAATACCAAGAATGTCTCAAGCTTCGATCTGCACCCTCCACCTCCAAGGCTAAAACGGCTAGTAGCAGTCAGAGTCAGATGTCCATTAAAGACGCGTTCACTAAAGGGAATGTATATTTTAAAAAAGCAAGCGGTGGGTCGAGATAACCAATTAGGGCTGCACAATATATCGAAAATTCATCGTCATTGGGATAACAGGACGTGCGATAGGCCCATCGCAAAGCACGTCAAAAACGGCGATAAATGTTTGGTTCAACATTTCCATTCATGTCATACATCAACTTTTTGTAAACCAGCTCCGTTTTTTACGCGGAAGTATTATTTGACAAATCAAATGTAGTCCTTCTGATATGCGGCCAATCAGATGGGTCCGTTCACGTAATACGCCCGGCCCCTACGTAGACCCTTAGGATGGGTGGAACGCAACACCCGAACATTAGCGGCGCCGTTCCCTTGTTCGTCATGCTGGCTCAGAGCAATGAACGCACTTTGTGCTGAGGTTTCTGGATTCAGCGCTGCTTTCAAACGTGAACGTGAGTCCGCTCGGTGTCGTTAATCATTTTCACCGGGTTCCTCTTCTGAAAGGTAGACAATTGTTTTTCTCTTTCCCTCAGAAAATCTTAATATTCTCCTAGTTTGGCCCAGCACAGTTCACTTCCCAATTAGAGCAACAGCCTTATATCATAACCATATAAGTGGAGAAAATGCTCAGTAGCAATGAGAGAATTTGCTGTTGCATGTAAGTGATGTTAACTATTATTTAACATTTAAACTTATTTTTGTTATTTTTATTTACTCAAAAGCCCTGGTAAGGGATGTTTTTCTGTATTTGGAGCATCAGAAAAAGTTTTATGGTGGAGGTGATGTTTTAAAGGCACTGAGAAACTGCATGCATGCAGTTTGTTGTTTTGCTGCTAATACAGTAGCGGGTGCAGCTGCTAATACAGTAGCAGGTGCAGCTGCTAATACAGTAGCGGGTGCAGCTGCTAATACAGTAACGGGTGCAGCTGCTAATACAGTAACGGGTGCAGCCGCTAATACAGTAGCGGGTGCAGCCGCTAATACAGTAGCGGGTGCAGCCGCTAAGACAGTAGCAGGTAAAGCTGCTAATACAGTAACGGGTGCAGCTGCTAATACAGTAGCAGGTGCAGCTGCTAATACAGTAGCAGGTGCAGCTGCTAATACAGTAGCGGGTGCAGCCGCTAATACAGTAACGGGTGCAGCTGCTAATACAGTAGCAGGTGTAGCCGCTAATACAGTAGCAGGTGCAGCCGCTAATACAGTAGCAGGTGCAGCTGCTAATACAGTAGCAGGTGCAGCCGCTAATACAGTAGCAGGTACAGCTGCTAATACAGTAGCAGGTGCAGCCGCTAATACAGTAGCAGGTGCAGCTGCTAATACAGTAGCAGGTGCAGCCGCTAATACAGTAACGGGTGCAGCCGCTAATACAGTAACGGGTGCAGCTGCTAATACAGTAGCGGGTGCAGCTGCTAATACAGTAGCAGGTGCAGCTGCTAATACAGTAGCAGGTGCGGCTGCTAATACAGTAGCAGGTGCGGCCGCTAATACAGTAACGGGTGCAGCCGCTAATACAGTAGCGGGTGCAGCTGCTAATACAGTAGCGGGTGCAGCTGCTAATACAGTAGCAGGTGCAGCTGCTAATACAGTAGCAGGTGCAGCCGCTAATACAGTAGCGGGTGCAGCCGCTAATACAGTAACGGGTGCAGCCGCTAATACAGTAACGGGTGCAGCCGCTAATACAGTAACGGTTGCAGCCGCTAATACAGTAACGGGTGCAGCTGCTAATATAGTAACGGGTGCAGCTGCTAATACAGTACGGGTGCAGCTGCTAATACAGTAGCGGGTGCAGCTGCTAATACAGTAGCAGGTGCAGCTGCTAATACAGTAGCGGGTGCAGCCGCTAATACAGTAACGGGTGCAGCTGCTAATACAGTAGCGGGTGTAGCTGCTAATACAGTAGCAGGTGCAGCTGCTAATACAGCAGCAGGTGTAGCTGCTAATACAGTAGCAGGTGTAGCTGCTAATACAGCAGCAGGTACAGCTGCTAATACAGTAGCAGGTGCAGCTGCTAATACAGTAGCAGGTGCAGCTGCTAATACAGTAGCAAGTGCAGCTGCTAATACAGCAGCAAGTGTAGCTGCTAATACAGTAGCAGGTGTAGCTGCTAATACAGTAGCAGGTGTGGCTGCTAATACAGTAGCAGGTGCGGCTGCTAATACAGTAGCAGGTGCAGCCGCTAATACAGTAGCAGGTGCAGCTGCTAATACAGTAGCGGGTGCAGCTGCTAATACAGTAGCGGGTGCAGCTGCTAATACAGTAGCAGGTGCAGCTGCTAATACAGTAGCAGGTACAGCTGCTAATACAGTAGCAGGTGCAGCTGCTAATACAGTAGCAGGTGCAGCTGCATGTTTTTGCAATTAAAATGTTATGTTGTAATGGAATTCATGCATTAGTTTTTGTTTGATTTGAACCCAGAGCAGATGTCACACGCCAGACGACATCAACACTGCATACTTTAGTATTTGTTCATTTATCGTGAGCAATATCGATATCGCAATATTAAGCACTGTTACCGAATATCGCAGGTTTTCCTGATATCGTGCAGCCCTATAACCAACGCAATAACGTTGGATGTTAAATCATAAAGATGTTTAACTGCACAGATTATATCTATAAAAAGTTTATTTTGACTGCAATCTTTTATCTTCTAGTTGTTTTTTCTTAACTGCTTTCTTTTGACAAGGATACTTTGAGGGGGTTTCTGCATTTACCTACCTGTGACTGGACATGAAAAAACAGGTATTCTGCACATGAGGGTAAAATGGGCCATTTAAGGCCAATCTAGTGCAGTAATTATTTTCTTATAAAAATAATCTGGGTAATCACGGCCTTGTGAAAAATACTGTCAAATACCGTAAAACCGATAAATAAAAACGTGATATGAACATTTTGCCATACTGCCCAGGCCTAGTTCACACAACCTCAAGAAAATGACCCAAAAGAGATTTAATGACATAAGCGGAGGTATTGCATTTATTATTGGGTATAAGGAATCAAAGGAATCTCCTACCATCTTTATGCAGATGACATCCAACTGTACATCTCCTTCAAGCCCCATGAGATGTCTAAGCTGCAGCTGTTACACACCTGCTTAGACTCCATCAAAACCTGGATGGTGGGAGCTTTCTTCAGCTGAATGAAGATAAGACTGAGATCCTCATCTGTGCCCCAGACAAGCTGGTTCCCAAAGTCAGAGACTCTCTTGGTCAGCTTGCTTCTCACACCAAACCTTCCGTCAGGAATCTTGGGGTGACCTTTGACCCAGCTCTCACCCTGGATTCTCATGTCAGTTCTCTTGTTGGCTCTTCCTTCTTCCATCTCAGGAACGTTGCTAAGCTGAGTCCCATTCTGTCCCGCTCTGAACTTGAGACAGTTCTCCACACCTTCATCTCCTCACGCTTAGACTACTGTAACTCTCTTTTCACGTGTCTGAGCAGAACCTCCCTGAACCGTCTACAGGTGGTTCAGAACGCCTGTGCTCGGCTTCTGACCAAGTCCTCCAAACACACCCACATCACCCCGCTTCTCCTCCAGCTTCACTGGCTGCCAGTCAACTTCAGGGTTCATTTCAAGATCCTGGTTCTGGTCTATAGGGCCTTACATGGACAAGCACCATCTTACATTGGTGATCTTCTTAGTCCCTACACCCCCAGCAGGTCCCTGAGGTCCAGTCATCAAAGCCTACTGGTTGTGCAGCACCAGACTAAAGACCAAAGGTGACAGATCATCTGCTGCTGTGGCCCCCAGACTCTGGACCTCTCTCCCCCTGAGCCTGAGATCAGTGGACTCAGTGGTCTCCTTTAAAAAGCAGCTGAAGACTCACTTGTTCGGGCTGGCTTTTGTATGACCTTCTTCACCTCTCTCTCTTTATTCTGCTCTCCCCACCTATTCCACCTTCCTCAGGATCCACTGGTTTCCCTCTTTCCTGTTCACTCTCTCTCTTTCTTAACATTTTTTATCACAATTATCTATTTTTTGCTCATTTTAAATATATTTTAAAACATTTTCTAAATACTTTTTCATATTTTTACATTTTTTGTTTTTTTGTGAAGTGCCTCGTGATTTTTATCTTGAGAGGCGCTATAGAAATGATACTTTCTTCTCCTTCTTCTATAAGCACACCTTATATTTGGGTCTTCAGCCTACGGTTAAAGTTGGCCGTCCTCTGCTCAGTCCCCAAAACCAAATGTGCTTGTAGGCTGAATAAATTCACCTTTAAGTGCCATGTTGACTCACTTAAGTCAACGTAATGTGAACCTTTTGTTCTAGCCATTATGCATTTGTGGTTTAACCCTTTGATGCATGAATTATGAAATCTTCAACCATGATTTTTTTAACAATTTTTTTCATTCGTCTTTAGGTGTGAATGAAACAAATTTCAACAAATATTTTTTGTAAAATTTTATAATTTACAAATAATTTATTACATGCCCATCTCAGTGAACAGTGTGCATTCTGAGCATGAAATATGTTGGCTTGACTTACTGAAGTCCAAATGGAGGGGCTCACATACAAGAAAGTCTTCAACAGCTGTGCTTAATAGCAAAACAAATAAATAACAATTTTGAGTACCTGTCTACTGTAGTGACCATTATGCATTTGTGGTTTAAGTCAATTTGTCCTGTGATGAAACTCTAATAGCCATGCCTGTTGCATCTTTAATCTAAGAAACATCTAAAACCGTACAGGAGAACATCACAAGCCTCTCGAGGAAAGATTAATGGGATTAAAAACTAGACACCAGCAACCCTCACAGGAGCTCTGACGTTACTTTTGAAACCACGCAATCGCCTCTCGGTCCTGCAGGCACGAGCACGTCTGCTACACAATAAAAATACAAACAGACTGTAAATGCAGTTTGTCCAAATCATGCCGGGACACGAAGCATTTACATGAATCCAGAGTACGCTCATCAGTAGAAGCAGACATAACTTAGACTGTATAAAGGCCACGACGACTGTTCATTTTTAAAGTTGTTTGCTCCAATTTGAAAGAAACAGGTGTTAAGTGAGAGGATCTGAGACAAACAGCTCGTTTCTGCATGAGTCCACGTGCACACGTGGGCCTTAAATAATGCATGTGCAATAATGATCACAAGGAATGCTGAAATACACATTGTGGCAACCAAGCAGACATTGCTGATGAATAAGTAATGGAAGGCATCCGACTCGTAATAGACATGCAATCCTGCACGCGCACACACAAGGCAGCACGCACACCATAACCACAAGTCTGTTCATGCTGGGGGGGGGGGGGGTACCTCTAAGGATTTTAGCATCTCGTTGTTGTTTTGAACCCATCTCCTCAGAGACTCCCAGACCTGACTCCAAATATCTGTCGTTTATTATTGATATGGGTTATTTATAATACAGACACTCTGCACCCCCACCACCAAACACACACACACACACACACACACACACACACACACACACACACACACACACACTTAACCTCTCTTGCTGTCGCTGTCATATTTATATTCTCTCTACTAGACTACTAGATTAGACCAACCCCAGGATTAACTGCAGGTCTTGAGGGGAGCGAGCCGTTGCAATACTGGCCCCATGACTGTGGAACAAAATTCCACTAGATATTAAACAATTATCTACTGTCTGGAGTTTTAAAGCTAAATTGAAGCAATATTATAAATCTAGTTAATTTTATACCTTTTTGTCTCTTTTGGTTTTATTTTTAGTTTTCTGGTGATATTCTTGGAAGGTTTTTATTTATTTTTGATTGTTTTTAGGCATTGTGTGCATTTTGATTTTATTGTTTTTAGTGTTTTTATATCTTATGACATCCATGTTTAGTATGGTCTTATTGTTGTCTCAAATTTTAATGTATATGATCTATGATTTTATCATGTACTGCCCTTTGGGCAGCCTTGGCTGGTGGCATTAAGGTGCTTTATAAATAAATAAATGAAATGAAATTACGTTTTTCCTAAATAACAATCTTTTCTAACAATACGTATACGGGCATTTTCTGAATCACACAATTGTTGAATTTTAACTTTTAATTAGTTGACAAATAATATATATATATTTTTTTAAATACACCTTTTCAACTTCTTTCCTAATTCAACTTTACATGAATTCATCATTACTGCTAAAATAATTACGAGGGTATGTAGGAATGTAAAGTGTTGATTACGATTAATTAACGCTTTTAAAATTGACCCCTTGAGCCCATTATATCAATAAATATGATCACGCTTAACAAAACTGCAGATCCTGGGCTACAAAACCATATGAACGTTTTCTACATGCTCCAAACACAATTAATACTGTTGTGTTTTGTAGTTGGTAGAAAGCAGACAGTAACTTCATCCATATGAACTTATTACAGCAGGAGGAACAAGCACAACCCTCAGCAGAACTTCCCCTGAACTCTACACTACACCTCTATATATACATTAGCAGTGCTCCACCTAGTGTTCAGTTCAGTACACAACATTTACACCATTTACCCTTCCTCAATACACATATAATAACATTTACACATCCCAACAAATCCCACAATGGTTACTTTTATACTGAGACCAAAGTAATCAATCAGACCTTGTGGTTACAGGTATATACTTATTAAAGTGTGGGTGTGTCTCACTAACATTATTTTTTAATAAAAACAAATTGCTTAGGCACAACTTGTCTTGAACTATTACAACGTGATTGTCAGGACATAATTAATTACAAAGTCTTTGATTAATTAGATTAATTTTTAATCGAGTCCCACCGCTAATATTTACAACAGTTTATTTCATTTAGCCCAGAAGATGATGACAACTAAATACTAAAACTGACTAAACTACAGAGGTTTATCTAGGGAAAAGCCACATTTGAAATTTGTATACAGTGTTTTAAAGATTTTACACACACACACACACACACACACACACACACACACACACACACACTCACACACACACACACACACACACACACACACACACACACACACGCACACACACACAAAATAAATATATATATATTTGACTTTTATGTGTTTCTCTTAGGTTTGGCTGAAGGATTTGGTAGTTGAGTGAAACACAAATGCAAAACCTCTTAAATAACCTCTAAAATAAAGAAAAGACCAGCGTCTTTGACTGTCTCTGATCTGTACACTCTGGGATTATCATGGCCTACATGACTGAGAATATTTTACAGCATTTTCTCAGGTTTAAATTTGATCCAGTGATGTTTCAGCTGCAGAAAAACAACCTGCAATCTTCAACTTTCATACACTTAAGCCATTTTTTATCAGTTTGTATTATGATAAGATTACATAAAACCACCATTCACCATTTGTCTCTTTTATGGAGCAACTAACCATATTTAATCCCTTCAGCAGGTTTAGAACATTTTAAACAAAGAATATAAACAAAAAATTACTTTTAAAAAGAATGTTACAATAATCATTGTAAAAAAAGAGCTAAATTTAAATAAAGAAATAAAAACACAAGACTGTCTGATTAAATGTGCGTGATGTTTTCAGTTAGTTCTTCTGAGGAAAACCTTGAAATGTCTTGGCCTTGAAACGCCTCCTTAAATCCCAGACAAAGTGACAAAACAAGAACACTTGAGCATTCAGACGGGAGCTCCTTCCTTTCATTCATATTTTACACCCTCTTCTTCCATCTCAATGGTAATGTCTCCCGTCTGCAGCAGCTTCCAGCAGACAGAGCCATTAGCCGTGAGTGATGCTAAACTGAACTTATGAGAGATGTCAGCAGACCACACTTCCCCCTGTGCGCTTAAAACCTAAAGGGTCAGAATATCAGCTCAATCCACCACAGTCAAACGTCTCCCTGCTAGCGCAACCAGCCTAACAGGAGTCCAGAGACAGAGAGGTACTAAACACGGGTGCAGATGTAAATGGAGAAGACCATAAAAAAGATCAAATATTCATTGAGTAGGAAAATGCATTAAAGGGGGGGAAAAGATGTACAGGTGCTGGCCAGTAAATTAGAATATCATCAAAAGGTTGAAAATATTTCAGTAATTCCATTCAAAACGTGAAACTTGTACATTATATTCATGCAATGCACACAGACCAATGTATTTCCGATGTTTATTACGTTTAATTTTGATATTTATAGGTGACAACCAATGAAAACATCAAATCTGGTATCTCAGAAAATTAGAATATTCTAAAGGCCAATGAAAAAATGTTTGTTTCTCTAATGTTGGCCAACTGAAAAGAATGAACATGAAAAGAATGTGCATGTATAGCACTCAATACTTAGTCGGGGCTCCTTTTGCCTCAATAACTGCAGTAATGCGGCGTGGCATGGACTCGATCAGTCTGTGGCACTGCTCAGGTGTTATGAGAGCCCAGGTTGCTCTGATAGTCGTCTTCAGCTCCTCTGCATTGTTGGGTCTAGCGTATTGCATCCTCCGCTTCACAATACCCCATAGATTTTCTATGGGGTTAAGGTCAGGCGAGTTTGCTGGCCAATCAAGGACAGGGATACCATGGTCCTTGAACCAGGTGCTGGTGGTTTTGGCACTGTGTGCAGGTGCCAAGTCCTGTTGAAAGGTGAAGTCTGCATCCCCATAAAGTTGGTCAGCAGCAGGAAGCATGAAGTGCTCTAAAACTTCCTGGTAGACAGCTGCATTGACCCTGGACCTCAGGAAACAGAGTGGGCCAACACCGGCAGATGACATGGCACCCCACACCATCACTGACGGTGGAAACTTTCCACTGGACCCCATGCAACGTGGATTCTGTGCTTCTCCGCTCTTCCTCCAGACTCTGGGTCCTTGATTTCCAAAGGAAATGCAGAACTTGCTTTCATCAGAAAACATAACTTTGGACCACTCAGCATCAGTCCAGTCCTTTTTGTCCTTGGCCCAGGCGAGACGCTTCTTGCGCTGTTTCATGTTCAAGAGTGGCTTGACACACGGAATGCGACACCTGAATCCCATGTCTTTCATGAGTCTCCTCGTGGTGGTTCTTGAAGCGCTGACTCCAGCTGCAGTCCACTCTTTGTGGATCTCCCCCACATTTTTGAATGGGTTTGTTGTCACAATTCTCTGCAGGGTGCGGTTATCCCTAGAGCTTGTACACTTTTTTCTACCACATTTTTTCCGTCCCTTCGCCTGTCTGTTAATGTGCTTGGACACAGAGCTCTGCGAACAGCCAGCTTCTTTAGCAATCACCTTTTGTGTCTTGCCCTCCTTGTGCAAGGTGTCAATGATTGTCTTTTGGACAGCTGTTAAGTCAGAAGTCTTCCCCATGATTGTGGTGCCTTCAAAACAAGACTGAGGGACCTTTTAAAGGCCTTTGCAGGTGTTTTGAGTAAATCAGCTGATTAGAGTGGCAGCAGGTGTCTACTATATTCAGCCTTTTCAGAATATTCTAATTTTTTGAGATACCAAATTTGGAGTTTTCATTAGTTGTCACTTATGAATATCAAATTTAAATGTAATGAACATTGGAAATACATTGGTCTGTGTGCATTGCATGAATATAATGTACAAGTTTCACGTTTTGAATGGAATTACTGAAATATTTTCAACCTTTTGATGATATTCTAATTTACTGGCCAGCACCTGTACTTGAATCTGACGGTTCCTGGTTTATCTGGTGTCCTGGACACCTAGAGAGTTGGAGAACATAGAAGTTTAACAGGATTGTAAAGAGATGCAGGCTGAAACAGTGTTCAGCTATGCAGGCGACTTTGAACTGGGTGAGGAAAAAAACTCCAAGGTTATGTTATGAAAGCGTCATAGGTCAAAGAGCACCTCAAAACTGAACAAGAAAGATGGATTTACTACTTTAGCAAAGTCTACTTAGATATGTCAAAAGAGGTTAAAACCCTCAAAGAGAAGTAGCCTTGCAAGCCGTCCTATGTTTGGCCACATAGAGCGTTATAACTGGCTGAGCCTAAAATTGTTCTGGCCAATGGTAGACCTGCTAATGCTACAACGAAGTATGGCTAGGCCAATCTGCAGGACAAAAACTTTTGCCACTACTACTAGATTTCTATGCAAAAGTACAAAGTCATGGAAAACGTTGGAACGTACACATGGAGAAAACAGACATTGTGCTTGTATCGGTTGGCGTACCTGGGCCCTGCAGGTCTGATGCAGACTTTCAGGGCCCAGGTACGTCCATCACCTGTCCACAAAATCTGACAAATGCCGGTCTTTGTGGAAATAGTTGATGTCAAAAAGCCAAAAAAAGAACCAGTGGTACGTCTGGGACTACATTTGCACAAACTGAGTTGGAGATTTGTTCAGAATAAATGGTGTCCATACAGCAGCCATCAGGGAGGGGTCTGATTGGGAAGACAGCTACCCTCAGCATAAAGACAACTTTATCAAGACATTAAATCTGACTTTAGCTTTGCAAAATGTTAAGAACCATTCCTTCAAAAACTTTCAGCCACTGTACCAAGAGAGGCAGACATTTTGAAAGTAAAGGGTGGTCACAAGAATTGTTATTTTTATCCAGATTTATCTTCTCTCCATTCACTTTTAATGGTAAACAAATGTAAACAACTGCATTATTTACTGGTGAAAGTAGTCGTACACGTCCAAGCCCATAGAAGTCTTAAGCTGCATAAATACAAGACTCTCATTTCTTTTTAACTTCTTCCAAAGTTGACTTCACTTAGAAAACTGCTAGAAGCAATCAAAGACAGCCAACCACTGTCTGTTTCTTTTTTAAATGAGTCTGTGGTGAAACACAGTGAAAGCCATGCTGTGGCCATTAGGCTGTCTTTAATGAACTCCTCTTCCCGGACCGAGGGAGGCTAGCCTTTAGTTGTGATGGTGTCACGACCCTTGCGAGCAAAAAGCTAAGGCCTAAACCTTTGAGTGGTCATCTATAATAGATAGTAAAAGATTCTTCTGAACACGTATGGTCAAGGGGAGCTTTTAAAAGCCTTCAAAAACTCACCTCAACGTCAAGATCGAGTTCTACGGAAAGGAATGGTTGGGATCACGTTGGTGCTAATGGGAAGGTTCCAAACACACTTTAGACGGTGGTCATCATCGTTTGATTTTCTTTCCCATTATGAACAATAACGTTTTCATAGAAGGCAAATTTGAATCATCAGAACAAAAGTCGTGAAGATCTGCTGGTGTCCAGCTAATATAACCATCTTACATGACATCACCTAGATCAGTGATCCTCAACTCCCTTCCCTGAGGTTTGGTCTCCAGCATGGTTTAGTTGTTTCCCTAAAACAACAGACTTGATTCACCTGTTCAGCAGCTCATCGATCTCTGCAGATGCCTGTTAATCACCTGCTGATTGAAATCAGGTGTATCGAAGCTGGGAAACAGTAAAACATGCTGGATACCGGCCCTCGGGAGGGTTGGAGATCACTGACCTAGATGGTCATTCAAGAATATCAACCCACGCCTCGTTGCCGAGGTGACGAACCCTGCAATCATCACAGGTCTGGTTGTTGCTTCTCTCAGTGGTAACACCCTGAGTGGTCTCTTTTAGTTTGTAGATATCATGGACATTTCTCATGGTTTGGGCTTTCTTTGCCAATATTTACCCCCAAACTTGACTGCATTGTTGAGGAGAACGTTTGTTTTGTTATTTTTGAAAAACTTTTGGTCACTCTGAGTTTCACATGCAGGCCAAACGTGAAAGCAGTCTTCTACCCCCATTTCCTGTATTAGCGGGCAATAGAAAATAGGTGAAGACACGCTATGATTGGAACAGTCAGTCAGATCTGCGTCACAAGGTCACTTAACGTTCATGGACTCACCCATCTGGGCTCACGACGGGAAAGGCACCCATCTGGGCTCACGACGGGAAAGGCTGTTGTTGGTTTAGTGTCCAGGAAACAGCAGACAATGTCTCAGCTAGCAGAAGCTAACAATTAGCAACTCCACCACACAGCAGAACTCCTTCAGGCTTGTGTAGCAAGAGCAAGACAGTCAGTGGTAGAATCGTGTTGCTGTTAGCCAATCAGGGGAGATCTCAGAGTGTCAGGAAATACTGACTCCAAATCCCGCCGTCTTCAGTTCTCCTCTGTTCTTGCTAACTTCTAGTTCCTGAAACAGGAGCGCCAGAGCTTTTTCCTACAGTAATTGTCTCACAAGGCTAGACACCTCTGCAGATGTGTTCACAAAAACGAGTTAAAGGAAGACTAGGTCGTTTCGGCTTTAGCACTTTCTAGCATCTGCTTAGTAGAACCAAAACCCAAACCTATCTTCTTGTTGTGTGTTCGTCTTTTTAACACATAAATCTGAAAGCTGAGATGTCTCCCCAGTCTTCATTAGTGTCTACAGGAATGATTCATCTCAAAATTAAAAAATCTGCTGTGTTCATGATTTAAAACATGAAGGAAATGTCCTGGAAGCAGACTGCAGCGCCAGGTATGTCAGCTCAGTTTTATTCTAAGTCCAACGAACCGGACCGGCAATCTGAGTTAAGGATGCGGTATTCTGGCTGCAGAGGAAGGTGGGGGTCTGAGTGACACCTCATTAACCCTCTAAACGGCTATTTTAGCACATACTGGCTCAAGAAAAGATTAAAAAATATGAAAAAGTTGGGCAGTATCCCTTTAACGTGGTATTTAACAGTTGTTTCTTTTATTTTCTGTCTGATGTAAGGTGGTGTGCTATGACTCATCCTTTCCAAGAAACACTTAACATTTGGTGGAAGCTTACTTTATATCCTGTCCTCTTGCCAAGTAATATGTTTCTTATGTCTTTCAGAAAGTTGATGCTTCAATTTTTATTTGCCTTTTTTTAACAATTAGCTACAATTAAATTTTAATATAAACACAACACAACTGGTCAGCAACAACGTTGAAAATATAAGTTGTTTATTTTATTATTATTCATAAAAAATCCTCAAAAATGAAGATACAATTTAAGATGTTTACTGAAGTTCATTTTGTGGAACTTGTTAATTGCCTGGGGTCTCATTTATCAAACATTGGTAGAATCCTTACTAAAACCGTACTTAAGCTCAGCAAAAATAAGGTACTTACGCCAAGCAGGTGTGTGATCTATCAAACATGGAGGACGCACAGCTGCACGCAATCTCCGCTTCATAAATCAGAGACTATCTAGAAAGGTTCTCAGCTGCATTTTAGTCACATCCCGCCCTCACCACGCCCACTTGCTGCCATAAATAGTCAATGCAAAGTGCCTTGTGGACCTCATGCATATACATAAGCCGGCTGTTGCAGCGCTCCGCCAATGACATGGCGACCGTAGATGAAGGCAGATCAAGGAAGCAGAAGTTGAGGTACCTGTGGGTGAGGTGGAGAAATGAAAGGAAGTGCTTTTGCAAAAACAAATAGGAGAAAATCCACAGAGTTGCTGAAGCCGTCAATGTTGTGAATTAGTCAGAGAGATCTGTGGCGGATATGAAAAGAATGGTCCAATTGCGATTCGAACCCCAGATTCCCGGGTGTAAGTCACGCGTGGTAACCAGTCAGCCAAAGGGAGATCTCCCCTGACCAAGTAGCCAGGGCGCATGATCAATCGGGTCACAGTGACAGGACACACACACACACACACACTGTCACAGACACATGACATTCTGTCTCAATCTGTCCCCCTGCTGATATTCTGCATTCTGTATTCTGCGCTTCAGGCTGTGTGTGTGTGTGTGTGTGTGTGTGTGTGTGTGTGTGTGTGTGTGTGTGTGTGTGTGTGTGTGTGTGTGTGCGTGCGCACGTGTGTGTGTGCGTGTGGGGGGTCTTGTTTTGTGTGAAAACGAAGCAGTACAAGTGATAATGCTGCAGGATTTCATAACTTTATCCTTCTCAGCAGCAGCACTGCAGGTGCTCTCCGTGTCCAGCATGTGTGTAAGCCAGGTCCTTAGTCAACTTAAAGTTGTGCACATTTTTCCACTAAATTTTCTTTCATGAATCCCAAAGTTTGCGTGGAAAGTTGCTTACGCAGTTTTCCCACCCCGTTTTGTGCGTAAGCAAGCTTGATAAATGAGGCCGCTGAGCTTTTCACCTCTGCATTTGCAAATATTTGAAATAGTTCAACATCCCCTTTAAAATAGCTGAGGTGAACTTAAAACCACAGCTGTAGATAAAATGCTGCCACAGGCCGGATTAGTGCATTCAAGTGCTACACTAGTTTACAATAACGACCAAAATCCCACAAAATAACGGCCCACTGTTGAACTCTTCACACTGAAATCCAAAACCTTGCTGCTGTTTACTTTCTTTTTGAGGTGGAATTTATTGAACTTTCTCACAGAGGTTACAGATTTCTGCATCTGCTCTCCTATAATAACTCCACAAACAAAAATGAGACCATTTAAATATTTTTTATATAGAACAAAATAAATAGGTCTGTGTATGAAGAGAAAAATCCAGATGATTTTCATACAAACGTCTACGACTACGTTTGAGAAAGCCGATCCTGCAAGCCCAGAATAGAAAAACCAGCCGCTATCCAATATTTATAACCGCATCCACACAAACTTCATCTCAAAACCTGCTTCAGCTGTCAGAATAATGGAACCAGTGCAGACAAAGTAGGTTAAAACATTGCCCGCTCTGCTGGAAAACAACAAAAAAGGTGTCTGACTCTCGGAGCTCTGTTTTTCTGAGACCTGAAGGTCAGGAGGGTGTTTCTCTTTAACAGGGTGGAGAAGGAGGATCCAGCCTCAGGCGATGTCTGTAAATGTAATTAGATAGTGCTCTACTGTCTTATATTCAGGTTTAATGTCAGATACCTCTGTTAGAATCCGATTTACTTTCACCTCACGTTCCCTTGAAGGTTTTTTTTAGCAAGACGCCGTTTGGGGACACTCATCCTTTGCAGAAAATTACAAATATTATTTGTTCCCTATTTTCTGCAACAGCTAATCAAGAGAGATGAAGCCATGAGCACAGGGGCTGGGTTTCAGTTCAGCAAAAGTTCAAGACATCGATATGAAAACATCCCCTGGGCACCGACTCCGATGCTGCTGTTAATGTCCGTGTTCATGTGTGTAAATGAGAGTGATGGTGGTTTCGATGGAAAGCAGTGGCTGCCCAGCGTCTCCTGTCTATATCAAACTGGCAGCAGGAAAGGGTGTCCATGCCAGGTCAGGGAGCAAACCGGGTCGGGGGTGGTAGGTGGTTCAAGGAGCCCATCTGGGTGACTCGAACCAGCGCTGGAAGCCATGTGGGCCCCCCCGGTGAGCACGTGTGCAAAACACATGGTCTTTGCTTAGGAAGATTTGGAGGTATTGCTCATGGGTGTCACTGTAAAAGTGACTCAAAGTTCTGAGATGAGGCAATTTATTCTTAAAAAACAGTCAAAGGATTAAGGATTAAACTTCTTTAAAGGTGCAATATGTGATAATGAAGTAAGCATGACATCTGGAGGTCAAATGAAGTTACTGCAGCCCACTTTTCTAAACAAAAACTTACATTCTCACGGTCGCTCCGTGAGTTTTACGACTGTTTCCAGTCACGGATCAGCGCCAGAAGATTCTGGATGACAAGCGAAGACGAGTCATACACAGTAGTCAGTGAGTAGATACATATATTGTTAGCACTCTTGGGTGTTTTACAGTAGGGAGCACTTTCTACACTTATTTGTTTATTTATTAAGATCCCCATTAGTTTCCACCGAAGTGGTTAATAATCTTCCTGAGGTCCAATTGACTAAATATACGACATCAACATTGCATCTATGCTTTAGACAATCAATCAAATCACACATTTCAATGTCACACAGAACCCTGTGCATTAACCTCATGGGTTCGAACTTTCAATAAACACATAAATCATTTAGGTTGAACCACTGCTTTAATAAAATGTTAATGACTTTTAAAATAACGCATGCCTTTTAAATCTCAAATATTTTTGGGTAATGCTTTCCATTCCTGAGATGCTCTATGGACGGCAGATTTTTGCTAAACACTTGACTTATTATGGTAGTATGTCGCCGGCAGGAAGTGTGGTAGATTGTCGTCTTGTAGTTCTGAACGGTTCATTAAAATAAGTAAAACACCGCGATTGACTCATTATTCGTGTCACACACATATTTCACTCTAACATCCAGTTGCTGGTCATTGAAAAAGTAGCTTGAGATATTTTTAAGGATGACTGTTTGCTTCTAAATCACCATTAGCACTGTTAGCTCAACGTTAGCTTGTAGCCTGCTTCCCCCGATATTAGAGTAAAACAAAAAGATGCCGTGGCTTCTAAGGGGTACAAGAAATAACTTCTGGGTCGCTCCTGTTTACTGGTTTGAACAACTGGAGTTTTTGACTGCTGGTGCCAGCGTTAGCTCGGCGCTAACTCGGCAACGTCTCGGGCTCACAGATTGTAAACAGTAACTATGTCCCTCTTTGGTTTTTCTGAAAGGATAAAAAATGACAGCCCCCAGCCGGCTGTGAAGGAAATCTGTTTCAATGCAACCTTCCTTCCAACGTGACTGAGACAGTATCCTGTAGAACTCTTACATATTACACATACATCCTTTAAGCCATGTGAATGGTGCTGATTATTTAATGACTAAAGACTGAGAGAACATAAAGAACAGAGAGTTTGAATTTTCTAGTAAGGAAAGCAGTCTGGCCGGACGACAAGAGTCTGGACACAGTGACCCACAGCATGGCTGTCCTCTGGAACACACTTCACTCTCCATTTCTGGCTTTTCAATCCTCATCCTGTCCTGCTTCCGCTGCGCTTCCTCTCATCCGTCCGCTGTCACATCTGATCGTTCCTAAAGGACGTTCCTTAAAGAACGCTCACACAGTCATCTCTGACAACTAGGTTTTGGAATGAAGCTCGTTACGCGTGACGTGTAGACATGTGTACGCAAACGGAGATGCAGAGTCAGAGAGAATTTGGAAAATTACATTCTCTCCATGCTTTCCTTTCCAGAGTTTAGATATGCTAATGAGGCCGCTGATATTTGCATAATATGCCCTTCCTCGTGTTTTCTCTTCCTGATTTTTCAGACCCTCTTCTCCTAAAATTGCAGCTCTCCTTCTTTTAGCATCGTCCCCACCCCCATCCATCTTCATTCATTCCATTTATACCAGCCCCCCCCCAACACACTCTCAGCGTTTTAAGTGCTCATGGATTATTGACAACTATATGAAAAGCTGTTCAGGCAAAGGAGCGTAGAGCTGCCAGCAGGTCTGCTGATGACGTGGAGCGTTGGCCATCCCTGATCACAGTTCATCAGGATGAGTTTAGAACATTTACACAAGCACCAAAGATTTTAATGAAACTAATTGGTGCAGATCTGCTTAAACTTGCCAGGTGATGAAAGGATCCACAACAAAGCAGCAAAAACCACTTGTGGTCTGCAGTGTGCGTCCCTTCAGCTCACGCTTCCCACTTTGCTCCACTGTTTTATATGAAATTTTTTCATTTCCATCCTCTTCTCTGAATTCCTCTTCCCCTCTCCTCCTCCCTCACTGCTTCTCTCACCTTCCCCTCCCTCCTCCTCGCTTCCTGCAGCGTCTGTGCTCTGACAGTCATGTGTGAGTGGAGCGTGGGCTGCTGCTAATTTGTGCAGAGTGGGAGAAAGCTGTTTTGGCTCAAGGTAAAAAAAAAATCAACATTTAAAAAAAGAAGCTACGGTTTTATTCCTTCGCAGTGGGATCTGATCGGATAGACGAATGACTGGCGCATCACGTTACGCTCTCCTAGTTATGCTTGTTTATTTAGTCTGACTCTCACCCCCGCTTTCCATGTCACATGCATTCAGAACCAACAGATGCTCAATCCTGCATTCACATCCTGAAAGGTTCCTCCTCTTACTATACTTCCTCCTGAGCACAGTTTAGTCATCCTAATTAATATGCACTCAAATCTGTTTCCATCAAAGTCTTCATCATCATCATCATCATCAGCCTCTGTGCGTCATTTTTTAATTACAGCTGCATGAATGATTCACTTTGATCCGAACTCGCTCCACGTCTTAGCCAAACTTCTCCACCGAACACCAACAGGTGGCTCGCAGTTCCACGATGTTAACCGCAGGTTTGTGTTCAAACACACACACACACACACACACACACACACACACACACACACACACACACGCGCGTGCACGGGCGGGAATGTCACTGATGCGCTTGGCACCAAGTTAATTCATTCCATCACATTTTATGAATGTGTTAGCGAACCATTTTACTCGCTCCAAGTGCCGTTGTCCTTCTTTTGGCAGGTATTTAAACATTTAGTTATTCTTAGAGGTGACAAAATGGCTTCTTTTCAAGTGAAACCAAGCTGCTGTTAGTTTTAGAAGCTTGTCAGCAGGTGCTAAACCTTTAAAAGTGTAAAAGATGCCAAAATAAAAAGAGATATTTCTCTTATAGTTAGTTTTACTTTATTTTTTCTGGATATTTCCATTTGTAGTTAAGATAATGTCTTTTTAAGGTCAAACAAAAAAATCTAAGCATGAAACTTCCTGAAAATTCCCCTTTTCGCTGTGAGCACAAGAGTGCCAGTATGTTGTACAAATGACTGAATCTGTTGCCGTACATCATTACCAAAATAATGTGTCATATTTACTTCTCTCTGTACGCTCACTCACCTACACGTCCACATTTTCTGTATTTCGGTCTTAGCAGGGGTCCTGAAATGACCCATGAATAACAATATTACTGAATCTGTTGCTGTCCCTGGTAAAGATGCAACTCGGGTCAAGAGCAGGTACAAATGAAGGTTAGATGTGACCTTTAGGCCCAGCTTACAAGTATTTATGTTTAAAGAGCTTCACACAAAGTACATTCACTGACCTAAAGGATGAACGCCGCTTAGTTTCAGTGTGAAGAAGAAGAAGAAGAAGAAGAGAAGAAGAAGAAGTGAAGAAGAAGAAGA
>NC_091754.1:2230000-2252500 GCF_043380555.1 Nothobranchius furzeri | reverse complement strand
TGCCCAGTTCCCCACGCACCTGTGCCCAGTTCCCCACGCACCTGTGCCCAGTTCCCCACGCACCTGTGCCCAGTTCCCCACGCACCTGTGCCCAGTTCCCCACGCACCTGTGCCCAGTTCCCCACGCACCTGCTCCTATCACCCCAGCCCTGTGCACATAGCCCTGTCTGTGTCTCCACTGTTTGTCGGTCCATTGTCTTTTGTCGGCGTTGTTGTTGTCCCCCTCTACTTACCACAGCTCCTGGCTCATGTGTGAGCTTTTGTTTTGACTTTTTGGAACGTTTGAACTTTGGCTTTGTGTCCTGCAGTTGCTGCTTTGTAGTTCTCACCCCTAAATAAAGGATGCTTTGATTGTACAACCTCTCCAGCCTTGAGTGGTGGTGTTCTGCGTTTTGGGTCCAATCCTCCTGTGCCTGCAGCGTGGCACTTCCCTTATTGAATATCTACTCTTTTGTTGTATCCCACATTTTTAGTTTAAAGTTACACACATTTCCTGACATTTTCTCTTTTCTTTCCTTCTTTGGCGTACTGACACTCCCTTGTGACTCAACCGGAGCTTACATGGAAACTTCAGGCTCCAAAGTTAAAAACAAACTCATGTTGCAGCTCAAACTGAAATGTAATTGGTCAGCATGAGGAGGCAGCTCCAGGTCAGTCATCCTACAACCGTCACCACTTCAAGAGGTAGACCTTTGAAAAGTGAACGGAAATTCTTCATGATGTAAAACAAAATGTGTGAGGGTTTTCTTTGGTGCAAAATCTAGCAACGGCTGAGTTTTTCCAAAATACATTTCATAAAGTACGCTGGAATACTAAAAGTAAATAATTGTTTTAATCATCAGAGGCTGTTTGTGCAGGAGCAGATAGTCGTAGGAAAAAAGAAAGACGAGGACTGTTGTGTGACACGAAAGCGAGCTGAAGCACACACACACACACACACACACACACACACACACACACACACACACACACACACCTTCTATCATCTTCTATAGATTTTGTTTTTCTGGGTTGCTAGGCACTACGTTCAGCCCAAGCAGACTGTTGCATGATTAAAACATGCCGGAGGGTGGGGCAGAATTAAATATTGATGCCATGCACACAAATGCATTTCTGGAAAAATTCCTTTGGTGAGCAAAAGCTGCTTCTTTTCATGGTTTGGACATTTTTGTTTCCTTTAACAAACATGCAATCCTAAAAAACAGATAAAAACACGAGAAAAGAGAGAATAACTGAACTGACGGAGCAATAGGAGAAAGCTAAAGCTAGTTTTTGCAAATCTTTGTGTGTGTTGGTCGGATGGCAGCGGCAGATGGCAGAAAGATGACACCGAGACTTAACGGGCTAGAGGCAGGCCAAGCAATCACACACACACACACACACACGCGCGCGCGGAGGAGCTGGAAGTGTAAGTGACTGTTATGTATTTACTCTCTGTTACCCTCATTTCCCATTTTGTGTCTCGTTAGTCTCCTCAGAACCTTTTACAACACCTGAGCATGTGAGGCGTGAGGCTCTGCGTCCAGCTCCAGAGGCAGAGGTACGTGGAGGTAAAAACATGCCTCAGGAAACAGAAATCATAGAAAACCAAGCGAGCTGCACACATCTCCAGCTACCGCGACCCGTTGATGCCTGGGCAGGAAGGCAGGTCAAGTGTTTACTTCCTCAGCACACACATTGATGTGAGCAGATCTCCATGGAAACCAGAATAAACAAAGAGCAAAAAGGGAGAGAGAAGCTGAAGAGAACGTTACTAAAATGAGCTCTTTACGGTCTGAATCCCTGTTAGACTGTGGTGGCATTGCTGACTGGCACGGCTGCCTTGGGCACAACTTAAGGACTTTGTCATGATCTCCGGTTTTTACTTCTGTTTGTGTGGACGCGTCTAATTAGAGACCTAATAATCTACAGCATGAATCTGAGGTATGAACACTGGCAGCTTTTGCTGCAAGGAGATGCGTACGCGCCACCTTCACCATGTGATGATGTGCTGACCCTTGTGACCTGTGCCATATGGAAGCCTCTCAGCAGGAATTCACCAAATTCCCCAGAGACACAAAAACCATAGACTCCAAGTACAAAAGTACGAGCGCTAGCAGGAAAACGATGTCGCACTTTAATTTATAAAGGCCTAGAAGTGTCAACAGACTTCCTCGTGGACAGACATACGTGATCACCACATGGAAAAAGGAAGAGGGCCAGTGCCAAGTTACTGAGGCTGGCAGGGCGACAGGTTGGCTCTGAGGTCTGCAGGAAGCAGGAGTGACTGGTTCAGTAGGCTCATGAAGCAGAAGAGAATCCATCCACCATGAGCAAAGCAGAGAAAATGCATTTCATGAGCCTAAAACCAAGGGTGCAGCATAATCAAACGCTTCCTTTGGCACCCGCCTTCCTCCTGCTCAGCCGGGCCTGTAATCTACTTCCACATGAGCAGCAGATCGTAACACCGAGCCAGGAGAGCCAACCTGTCTGGTCCACTACAGCCCAGTCTGGTGTATTCTGAGCTCTTGGTACCAGCTTCAGAGCTTCACCACACTCCACTCTGCCAACTATGCCATCCTGTCTGCCGAGGCTCCACCAAATTTGTCCGTCTGCTGCAACCAAACTCCGCGCCAGCCCCAAGAGTGTGCCAGCAACACCAACCTGCCACTGCCCCTCCAAACCACATGATCTGCCGGGAACCCAGCATATGACAAGACTCACTCCAAAGGAAGAGATCCATGTGACTGAATGCAGGTTGGTAAGCATTCACACCGACCTTCAATGTCCTAGTCGTAGTTACAGGGGAAGACGGGGAATTTGATGCGGATTTAACAATTTTGTGGAATTTGGTTATTTCATAGAATTACAGAACTTAAATCCAAAATCGTGCACCAAAGGTTGCCATTTTAAGCACTATGGCGCTTCTTTGGGGATTAGGGTCAACTTCAGGGTTCATTTCAAGATCCTGGTTCTGGTCTATAGGGCCTTACATGGACAAGCACCATCTTACATTGGTGATCTTCTTAGTCCCTACACCTCCAGCAGGTCCCTGAGGTCCAGTCATCAAAGCCTACTGGTTGTGCAGCACCAGGCTAAAGGTCAAAGGTGACAGATCATCTGCTGCTGTGGCCCCCAGACTCTGGACCTCTCTCCCCCTGAGCCTGAGATCAGTGGACTCAGTGGTCTCCTTTAAAAAGCAGCTGAAGACTCACTTGTTCAAGCTGGCTTTTGTATGACCTTCTTCACCTCTCTCTCTTTATTCTGCTCTCCCCACCTATTCCACCTTCCTCAGGATCCACTGGTTTCCCTCTTTCCTGTTCACTCTCTCCCTTTTACATTTTTATCACAATTGTCTATTTTTTGCTCATTTTAAATATACTTTTAATCGTTGTCTAAATTCTTTTTTATATTTTACATTTTTTGTTTTTGTGAAGCACCTCGTGGTTTTTATCTTGAGAGGCGCTATAGAAAGCCTATAAAACACACGCTAATAAACTAAATTGGTCACTTTTACTGCTATCAATCCGTTCACTTTCTAAAATAAAAAAAAAATGTAAATTTCATCTTTTACATCTGCACAGACCTCCTGATTTTCTATAAGCCACACCTAATCTTGAACGTTGGGTCAATCCTGGGCTTCAGAACCTCTGAAGGTCCTCACTGATGTAATAAATCTGCTCATTAATATATCCCTGTAGACATTTAAGGTCCTAAAACTACTGAACGATGTCCCGCGCTCGCTGTGTCTCACATGCACATGGTTACTGATCATAATAAGAGGCCATGTGGTCTGGCAGCAGGCGGGCAACATCTAAGTGAGTCCACAGAGAGAAGGGAGATCCCACTGACACATGAGACAATCTGAGAAAGTCTGAAAATGATCTTGACTGGAGCAGAGGGAGAAGAACATAATCACATTCAAAAAGCACTTTAAAACCCTGGGGTTGCCTCTGAGGAGCATTAGCACCACGATGAAGGAAAGAAGAACGTGGTGCAGATATTAAAGTTCATGGAGTTCATTTTGTTTCTTTCTTAATCAAAAAGGTACTTCAAACTGAATGTTGCTCAGAACACTTTTTTTATGTTTGAAAACAAAAACTAGCGTTGTGGGCGGGGCTTTGCTGTGGCTGGTGTCGGAAATGACCCCAGTCTTTTATTACAGCGGCTAATTTTCATAAATAATTCACCAAAATAAAGCAAAAACAACATTTGTGAAAGTAAAACGTTTTGTTTCAAACAACTATTTATGATTTGTAATTCAGCTTTTAAGACAATTAAAAGTTTAAGATAAGTTTGCTCAGTTTTGTTGTTTTTGTAGATTTTCAAAATTTGGTTTAAAATGTTTTTTTTTTTTTTGCTTGAAGTAATTATTTCAATTGATTATTTGATTGATTTGATTGATTATTTGATTGAAAATAAATTCCATAAATGTATTAATACGGGGAATGAACTCAAAACTTGTCAGAGAGCAGCAACAATGTATAAATGTACTTAATCAGTATACAGTAAGAACAGATAACACTACTAAATAGATGCACAGATAAATCAAACATTGCACAGATTCACTGGTTTTGTTGCAAAAGGAACGCCCCTCAGGACAAGATGCTGAAGTGGCTTCAGATGGCAGGATTTGGAGTCTTATTTCCTGGTATCTAGACCTTTCCTCTGATTGGCTAACAGCAACACGACTCTACCACTGACTGTCTGCTCTGCAACGTTGATTTTTTTATCTCCACCAATAACACAAGCCTGGAGGAGTTCTGCTGTGTAGTGGAGTTGCTAATGCTAATGGTTAGCTTCTATTAGCCGAGACGTTCTCTGCTGTTTCCTGGACGCTAAACCAACAACAGCCTTCCCCTTCGTGAGTCCAGATGGGTGAGTCCATGGATGTTAGTGACAGTGTGACGTAGATCTGTCAGGAATTTCTAATCCTAGAGTTTCACCGTCTGTTTTCTATCAGAAGCTACTGCAGGAGATAGGTGTAGGAGACTATTGTTCATGTTCTGACTGCATGTCAAACACAGAGAAACCGATTATATTCAAATAAGATTTCAATTTTGTTTTTCAGTGAAGCTGACCTTTAACCCTTTAACGATGCCTCAGAAATCATCACTTTGGGAAAACAAACCAAACAACTAAATCTCAGGGTGAGTCAGTGACTCACATACTTCTACAAACCCAAAGCTGCTTTTCCGCTCTGAAGTATAAAACATTTTCATGAACAGAAAAAGGAAATCCAGTCCATTAAATCATTCAAGATTACCATAACCCGGATTACGGAGAATCCTCTGTTTTACGTTGAAAACTGTAATCACTGTGCTGATACCAGAAACACGGGTGTGATTCCAGACCTGTCCCGTCATGCTGGATCATGAGTGTGTGTGTTAGCACTTGTGTACAAGTCCAGGAGTCTCTTGTTTGTTCTTTATGCAGTGTAAACACATGGAGATGATGCTGAAGTCAAAGGCAACAATTAATAATAATAATAATAATAATAATAACAATACATTTTATTTCAAGTGCCTTTCAAGACTCTCAAGGTCACTTTAAAAGTGCAGGTACATACAAGAAGAAGAAAAAACACCAACACAAATAAATACATAACATAATCATGATAAAATAAAGGAGCTAACACTAGATAAAAATGTAGGAATGGCAGGGTAACTGCAGGTTTAAGGGAGCCAAATTTAAGACTTTTTAAGACCTTTTTTCAGGCCACTTTGACCAAATTTAAGCTTTTTTTTTATTTAATTTCTGCTATAATTTTCAGCTATTGCCTGGAACCGGTGCTAACCACGTCGCGAACGTGGGATTAACCATCCATTTACCATTAAACTTGCACTTCTCCATGGCGCAAGCTTCCACTAGCTTATGTGCTAGTGGGAGCTTGTGCTCATCTAAAAATAGCCCCCTTTCACAACCAACTGAATGTGAACGGTTCCGCTTACGCCAACATCGTACACAAAAAATGCTGAACACCAACTAGAAATTCACGAAAATGTCATAGATATAAAATAATCTAGTTTATCGGGTCTTTGGTGATTTAAGACCTCTGGAAACCGTATTTAAGGATAATTTGTCATTTTGAAGGATTTTCAAGGCCTTAAATTAGGAAAAGTAAATTTAAGACTTTTTAAGACTTTTTAAGGACCCGCGGATACCCTGGAATGGAGGATTTCGGTTGCTAGGCTAGAGAAGGGTAGAAGAAGGAGTATAGTTGTGGTGGATAAGCCAAGCGGAACATATGAGTTTTGAGTTGGGACTTAAAGGTTGAGAATGAGTTGATTGCGGATGTCAGACGGGAGAGTGTTCCAGAGTTTAGGGGTTGAGTAACTGAAGGCTCTGGCTCCAGTGTTACTGAGGCGAATACGGGGAACAGATAAGGAAATGGAGGATGATGATCGAAGCGAGCGAGTGGGAGTGACGACATGGATGAGATTAGAAATATATGGAGGAGCGAGATTGTGGATGGCTTTGAAAGTGTACAGAAGAATTTTAAAGTCAGTTCGGTATTTAACAGGGAGCCAGTGAAGATGGTGCAAAGCAGGAGAGATGTGATCGTAGATGGAGGTCTTGGTGATTATACGGGCGGCGGAATTCTGGACCAGCTTCAGTTTATTGAGTGACTTTAGGGGGAGACCGGAGAGGAGGGAATTACAGTAGTCGATGCGGCTGGTGACAAGACTCGTCTCGTCTCGTCTTCCTCCGCTTATCCGGGTCCGGGTCGCGGGGGCAGCATCCCAACTAGGGAGCTCCAGGCCGTCCTCTCCCCGGCCTTGTCCACCAGCTCCTCCGGCAGGACCCCAAGGCGTTCCCGGACCAGATTGGAGATGTAACTTCTCCAACGTGTCCTGGGTCGACCCGGGGGCCTTCTGCCAGCAGGACATGCCCGAAACACCTCCCCAGGGAGGCGTCCAGGAGGCATCCTGACCAGATGCCCAAACCACCTCAACTGGCTCCTTTCGATCCGGAGGAGCAGCGGTTCTACTCCGAGTCCCTCCCGAATGTCCGAGCTCCTCACCCTATCTCTAAGGCTGAGCCCGGCCACCCTACGGAGGAAACTCATTTCGGCCGCTTGTATCCGCGATCTCGTTCTTTCGGTCATTACCCAAAGCTCATGACCATAGGTGAGGATTGGGACGTAGATCGACCGGTAAATCGAGAGCCTGGCTTTCTGGCTCAGCTCCCTCTTCCCCACGACAGATCGGCTCAGCGTCCGCATCACTGCAGACGCCGAACCAATCCGCCTGTCGATCTCCCGATCCCTCCTACCCTCACTCGTGAACAAGACCCCGAGATACTTAAACTCCTCCACTTGAGGTAGGACCTCTCCCCCGACCCGGAGGTGGCAAGCCACCCTTTTCCGGTCGAGAACCATGGTCTCAGATTTGGAGGTGCTGATCCTCATCCCAGCCGCTTCACATTCGGCCGCGAACCTACCCAGCAAGAGCTGAAGGTCAGAGCTGGATGAAGCTAGGAGGACCACATCATCCGCAAAAAGCAGAGACGAGATTCTCCTGCCACCAAACTCGACACACTCCACACCACGGCTGCGTCTAGAAATTCTGTCCATAAATGTGATGAACAGAACCGGTGACAAAGGGCAGCCCTGGCGGAGTCCAACCCTCACTGGGAACAGGTCCGACTTACTACCGGCTATGCGGACCAAACTCACGCTCCTCTGGTAAAGGGACTGAATGGCCCTTAACAGAAAGCCACCCACCCCATACTCCTGGAGCGTCCCCCACAGGGTGCCCCTGGGGACACGGTCATAAGCCTTCTCCAAATCCACAAAGCACATGTGGATTGGTTGGGCAAACTCCCATGCCCCCTCCATCACCCTTGCAAGGGTATAGAGCTGGTCCACAGTTCCACGGCCAGGACGAAAACCACATTGCTCCTCCTCTATCTGAGATTCAACTATCGATCGGACCCTCCTCTCCAGTACCTTGGAGTAGACCTTTCCAGGGAGGCTGAGGAGTGTGATCCCCCTATAGTTGGAACACACCCTCAGGTCACCCTTCTTAAAGATGGGGACCACCACCCCGGTCTGCCACTCCCTAGGAACTGCCCCCGATGACCACGCAATGTTGTAGAGACGTGTCAACCATGACAGCCCTACAACATCCATAGCCTTGAGATACCCAGGACGAACCTCATCCGCCCCCGGGGCTCCGCCGCTGTGTAGTTGTTTGACTACCTCAGCAACTTCTGCCCCCGAGATCGGACAGTCCATCCCCAGGCCTCCCAGCTCTGGTTCCTCCTCGGAATGCGCATTGGTGGGATTGAGGAGCTCCTCAAAGTATTCCTTCCACCGTCCGACTATAGCCTCAGTTGACGTCAGCAGCTCCCCATCCCCACTGTAAACAGTGTGAGCGAGTTGCTGCCTTCCTCTCCTGAGGCGCCGGACAGTTTGCCAGAACCTCTTTGGAGCCGATCGATAGTCTTTCTCCATGGCCTCACCAAACTCCTCCCACGCCCGAGATTTTGCCTCGGCAACTGCCACTGCTGCACCCCGCTTGGCTATCCGGTACCTGTCTGCTGCCTCCGGAGACCCACAGACCAGCCACGCCCTGTAGGCCTCCTTCTTCAGCCTGACGGCTCCCCGAACCTCTGGTGTCCACCAGCGGGTACGGGGGTTGCCACCACGACTGGCACCGGCCACCTTACGACCACAGCTAGCAACAGCCGCCTCGACAATCGCAGAGTGGAACAAGGCCCACTCGGACTCAATGTCCCCCACTGCTCTCGGGACGTGGTCAAAGCTCTGCCGGAGGTGGGAGTTGAAGACCGTCTTGACAGGTTCTTCTGCCAGGCGTTCCCAGCAGACCCTCACTATGCGTTTGGGTCTGCCAGGTCTACGCGGCATGTTCCCTTGCCATCTGATCCAACTCACCACCAGGTGGTGATCAGTTGACAGCTCCGCCCCTCTCTTCACTCGGGTGTCCAAAACATACGGTCGCAGGTCAGATGATACGACTACAAAATCTATCATCGACCTGTGACCTAGGCTGCCCTGGTACCAAGTGTACCGGTGGGCATCCTTATGTTCGAACATGGTGTTCGTTATGGCCAAACTGCGGCTTGCACAGAAGTCCAATAACAAAACACCGCTCGAGTTCTGATCAGGTGGGCCGTTCCTCCCAATCACACCCCTCCAGGTCAAGCTGTCATTGCCCACGTGAGCATTGAAGTCCCCCAGCAGGACAATGGAGTCCCCTGATGGAGCACTATCTAGCACTCGTCCCAGGGACTCCAAAAAGGGTGGGTACTCTGAACTGATATTTGGCCCATACGCACAAACAACAGTCAGGACCCGTTCCCCGACCCGAAGGCGCAAGGAAGCTACCCTCTTGTCCCCCGGGGTAAACCCCAACACACAGGCAGAGAGTATCGGGGCTAACAAAAAGCCAACCCCAGCCCTCCGCCTCTCACCCGGAGCAACTCCAGCAAAGTAGAGTGTCCAACCCCTCTCCAGGTCTCGGGTTCCAGAGCCAATGCAATGTGTCGAGGTGAGTCCGACTATATCTAGCCGGTACCGCTCAACCTCTGTCACAAGCTCCGGCTCCTTCCCCGCCAGCGAGGTGACGTTCCATGTCCCAAAAACTAGTTTCCTTGTCCGGGGATTGGACCGCCAAGGCTCCCGCCTTGGTCTGCCACCCGATTCACATTGCACCGGACCCTTCATGTTCCTCCTGCGGGTGGTGGGTCCACAGTTGGACGAGCCCATGTATCCGGTTCGGGCTGGGCCCGGCCGGGCCCCATGGGCGAAAGCCCGGCCACCAGGCGCTCGCTCATTGGAGCCAGGCCTGGGGTTGGGGCCCTGGTGACAAGACTGTGAATCAAAATAGCAGCAGAGTGTTGGCTGAGGGAGGGGTGGAGTCAATTAAGATTGCGGAGATGGAAGTAAGCAGTTTTTGTAATATTGTTGATGTGAGGTATGAATCATAAGGTGTTGTCCAAAATGACACACAAGCTCTTGGCTTTAATGGTGGGGAAAGTGTGGTGTTATCGAGGCTAAGTGAGAATGAATTGATCTTGGAGAGGGAGGACTTGGTGCCGTTGAGGAGGATTTCTGACTTGTCACTGTTAAGCTGAAGGAAGTTGGAAGAGAACCAGGATTTAACTTCAGAGAGACAACTGAGAAGAAAGGAAAGAGGGAGCGGAGTGTTGGGTTTGGTAGAGAACTAGAGCTGGGTATCGTCGGCGTAGCAGTGGAAATTAGCGCTGTCGCGGTTGAGGAATTCCCCCTGCGGTGATTCAGGGTGGCTTAATATTTGCGGTGTGCGATATTATTGCAGCACTTTTTTTTATTGCAGCACTATCTAAACATAATGTTTACACATTTAAAAAAAGTTAAAAAATTGCCGTGCCTTCTTTAATAACACTTTACTGAATGCAGATCAAAGGGCAGTAACAACACAGATCACAGTAACGTTTGTTTCTCCAACAGTCGGAGTCCGACTGAACTTAAAAACAACAAAATTCAGGAGGAGGTTAAACTTTTAAATGCAAATTTGGCTGCAGCATCTAACAAATAAGAAACAAGTCCCCATTTTGTTTAGTTGTTTAAAATCAAGCATAAAAAATTACATGTGCCGGGCGCGGGGCACTATCATTTCACTTTCACACACACGAATGACGGTGATTTATAGCTCGGTCACGTCCTTGTTACCTACAAGGAAAACCAGCATGTTAACCATATACGGTTTGAGAGAGGATCTGAGAGGGGTGGCAACATTTCCAGCAACACTGAAAACCCTCTCGGACGGTGCGCTCGTTGCACTAACGCACACGTACTTGCGTGCGACTCTGCCGAGCAAAGGGAATCTCTCCCGGTTGTTGCTCCACCATGTCAGGGGGGTTTCTTTAGGGTGGATGCATTCCTCCTGCAGGTAGCGAGTGAGCTCCAGCTCGGCTCAAACTCTCTTCAGGACAGTTACAGAAGCAGTGCTTGTCCGGGACTTCAGCAGGTCTCCGAGCGTTTATTATTATAATTTTTTGCCGCTGGTGGCAGCTCTGTCTCGGCCAAGGACTCTGGCTGCGCAGCAGCTGACGTACTGAAAACCAAAGTGCTCCCAAAGGAGCGAAGTAACGTTTCGTTTTGATACCAGTGCAGCCATCCTTCTCAACATGCATCATTGAGTTGAATCAAGTTCAGTAATCGCGGTGGCCCATGATGCAGCGCGGTGGGCTTCTTCATATTGCGATATTTCATTTTTGCGGTTACCGTGACAGCCCTAGTGGAAATTGATGTTGGAATTTACGGAAGATATTGCAGAGTGGAAGTAAAGAAATTATGAAGAGAAGGGGGCCTAAGACTGAGCCTTGAGGAACACCAGATGTGACAGGAGAGGAGTTAGTGCGGAAGATGTGTAGTTGGACAAATTGAGTGCGATCTGCTAGATATGACTTGAACCAGGTTAGGGGAGTTTTGGAAATGCCGATTGCAGAGAGCCTATGGAGTAAGACTGGATGTGAAATGGTGTCAAATGCTATGCTAAGATCAAGTAGGATGAGAATGGAGATTTGGCCAGAATCAGCGGCTAGAAGGAGATTGTTAGTGATTTTTATCAGAGCTGTCTCAGTGCTATGGTGAGGGCGAAAACCGGACTGGAAGACTTCATACAGGTAATGTCGAGATAAATGAGAATGAAGTTGGTTGGCGACAACTTTCTCAAGAATTTTGGAAATTAATGGTAGGTTGGAGACGGGGCGGAGGTTATTGAATTGGTTAGGATTTGAACCAGGCTTTGAGAGATGGAGTGACAGCTGCGGTTTTAAAGGGTGAAGGTACGATTCTGGTCTGGAGGGAGGCGTGGATGATGGAGCAGATCAAGGGTAGCAAGGATGGGAGGCAAGATTTAACCAGGATGGATGGGAGTGGGTCGAGCTGACAGGTGGAAGGCTTGGATTTGCAAATTAGGTCCGAGATAGTGGAGGCGTCAGATACTGAAAAACAGGAAAATGATTCAGTGAAGGTCAGATCATCAGAGGGAAGTGAGTAGAGGTTGTTTAGACTAAGACTCTGGCAGATTTTTTATATTTTCTGGTTAAAGAAGGAAAGAATGCTGTTGCAGGTGTAGTACAATGGGGGGGTGGGGGGTGGAAGGCGACTGAAAGATTTTGTGGAAGAGAGAAGCAGGCTAAGTGGGCGGTGTACATGTCTTCGTGAACTACAAAATTCTCTCCCTGAGCAAAAACACACGGAGCTCATAAATACGCTTTAGATCGAGCCGATTCTAATCATTTTGAGACATCGTGTCTGTACCATCAAGAGGAGGGAAGCCCTTAAATTAAACGTATAGAGTTTGAATTTGGAACTTTAGAAGCATCTTAGAAGTTCTAACTAACTCCATCCTGCAGGCTGAAACTCATATCACCACAAACCACTACATCATTTATTATAAATCACTGGAACCGTCTTCAGTCTGCTTTGTGTTGTTCCAGGATCTGATTCTCATCAAAGGGAACTCAAAGAAACCCTCAAATCAGCTTCATTATTTATCTCAAAAAAGCCAAACTATAAGCTGTCTTCTTTACAAGTCCATAGAAAACTGTGGTGACACACTTTGCAAAAGTGTATTATTATTACAAGCCCATAATACTCTTCTCTATCATGGCATTTCAACCTTTTTTGTCCATTTATTGACACCATTACTCTCTGGTCTTTTGTGCAAAGCATGCATATTTTGAGATTCATGCAGAAGAAGTGAACTCAGTTATAAGGTGTAAAACATTGCTGGTGGTGATCTTGATGAATCACATGAATCAAGCTTTAGCAGCTTCTGAAACAACCATAAATGACAGGGATGCATGGTATATCGGCATCAATATCGGTATCGGCCGATGTTAATCATTTTTGAACATATCGGTATCGGTCCGATAAGTAAATCTGGGCCGATATTAACAACCAATATTTTTTCCATCTTGTTTCTGTTTGTGTGTCTGTTTAATAGGTTATGGGGGGCTGATTATGTGTAATTGTTTAGTCCTGTGACAGTGATGGTAATCATCTCAGAAGCATAAATGTGTGTGGTGTGTGTATTTAATAAATAGCAAATTCCACTTCATAGAAATAAAGCAAAACATTTAAAAATTCAGCTTGCATAATTTCAGTCTATACAAAATTTGCTGATTTCAGAAGCATAAATCAGTATCGGCAAATATCGGTTATCGGCCATTACAGTGATACTAATATCAGATATCGGCCCAAAAAATTTATTTCGGTGCATCCCTAATAAATGACCAAGATGCTTAGTAAGTTCTCAGATCAATAAAGTTACTAATGAATACATCTAAAACGAGCAGTAAAAAACATATTCCACAGGCAGGCTGTTAAATTCATTGGGGGCCACCAGTGAAAAGGCACCGGGCCCAGGATGGCGCCATGGGGAACCCGCGAATAAGCTAACTGGACTGAGAATCTCCAGAAAAATCAGATTGGAGCAACAGTCAGTTAAAAAGTGGTAAACCTTTAAGTAAGGGTCCCTTTATTAACATTCCTGATATTGTTGACTATTAAGTGTCCTTAAGGTTAGAACAAAGAGCCAGAGGGGGTGTCTGCTTAGTGATGCATTACACAATATGGTTAAGCGGCCTATGTGATCGTTAGTGTGTCTGCAGCGTTATTCTCAACACATTTCTATATCTTTGGCCCTAAAAGTTCTTACTGTTTTGTTTCACTTTGGCTCTCACAGCTGAAGGACAAATCAGGCAGTCAGACTTGTTTTTTGAGGTTGCAGAATGCAAAAATAAAATACAAAAAATGTAAAAACCCTGCATTGCTGCTAAAACTATTATTTGTTTCTCTTCCAGAGCAAGGAGCAGGATCAAAAGCAACAGAGCACAACAAAGTGAAAGAAACAACTACAGCTGGCCACACAACTCTGAATAATTCATGCTCAATGGTTTTTCAAATAAATGACAAGCAGCCACAGGCAACTAACAATATACGAAACTATTTATCCTGCAGGATTAATTACTGATTGAGAAATGGGGAATGATTTTGTTTTGAGTTGACAGGAGAGCTCATTAGCAGCCACGAGGTCATGTGCCAGATAATCCATCACCTGAATAAAGTCGGAGAGCAAGCAGGAGTTATAGTAGACGTGAAAACTACAAAGACATCAAAAACAGCTTTTCATTCTACGTTTTAAAGATATCCGCCAGAGGCAAAATTCGTTTGAACGGCAGGTGTAAAGAAGTATTAAAACCTCGGATGAAAAAGGTTTTTGGATTTTGACGTCTGGAATTGTAAGAAAATCTGATGTTTGTGACCGGCGCGGGAAAAACAGAAACTAACTTCCGGTCTAAGCCCTGGGCAGCTGGTGACGTTTCACAAGGAGCTCTGCTGAAACAGCTGTAGCAAACAAAGCCTGACTCCGCTGTTTCTGCGTTAGCGTTATAGCAGAGAACAATGTGTCATCAGTCAGATGTAGCTTCTGAAGCCTCTGCTAGTCGGTCAGACTTGTTTTTTCTCTGGGATACGGCGACGAGAACGGATATTGGATTACCGGAGAAGTTCAACCAAACTCCATGCCCTGCAGCTGGATATCACTACCAGAGGTGCAGACATGCTTTGGACCATTTCACTCAGAAAACCTGCGGCCCGAATAGGACACCGGGGAGGATTCTGTTAGTCTTCGGAACCAAAATTGATATAGTTTGTTAAAGTTTGTTAAAAGTTCATGTCTGTGCTCCACCGATAGCTTTCAGTTAAGTTCTCAGCTGATTAGCTCCATCATATAGTCCCAAAATAATTCAGTCATCTACAGATGAGTAAAATAACGTGTTGCCATCTTTACCGCTGTGTGTATTTATTGATTTAACATCAGAAAATATTTAACCGATTGCTTACCAGAATAAATCTTCCTGATGCTAACTCGCTAGCTCGATCGTTGTTTTCTAATCCAGGACGACACGGAGGTTCTACCGGTCCTATAGAGCTCCGGGAGTTGACGTCACTTCTCCCGGCATGCAACAGTTCAAATCGAAACGGCGCCATATTGGCATGCAGAAGCCGGCAGCTGGACTATTTGTTATTGTCAGAAAACTCAATCAAACGGGAAATATGGTAGATTCCTGTTGTGCCCCAGGATGCAGAACAGACGCGGACGACATAAGGAATGAGCCATCTACAGGATTCCCCAAGATCCGGAGCGCCGCAAACGTTGGATCATTGTAATAAAACGCGCTAGTGACTGGGCTAAAATGAAGCTGGGATCCCGAGAGTAAAGGTTTTCACTTATGCAGCGACCGCTTCATATCAGGTACTTAAACCAACCTTTCCTCAACTGTGTGTGGTATTTATTTTAAATGCTTTTATTATGATTCTTAGTGGGCTTCCTAAACTTATTTTGGCGTGGCTTTTTCTGTCTTATTACTCATAGCAACAAGTAAACGTCACGTAAAACGTTGCCTCGTGAGTTCTGCGTGCTGCCGTTTACGTGTTTTATGATGACAGCAATTAACCGGCTAAGCTGTATTTAATTTTTAAGCAATGGTTGATCAATTGTCAGATCACACATAAAAAGCACTTTGGATTGCTATTATCTGTCTCACCGAGACTACTTACGTGTAAATCTGTTATTTGTCCGTCCATCCATCCATTTTCATCCGCATATCCGGAGTCGGGTTGCGGGGGCAGTAGCGTGACTTCCCTCTCCCCAGCCGCCGGAGCCAGCTCCTCCGGGTAAATCCCAAGGGGTTCCCCGGCCAGGTCCGGTGTTGTGCCGGTAAGAAGCCCGCTCTGACAGCTTCTGGCGTCGGAGCGGGCAGTAGAGTCGAGAGTCCCAGACCTTCTCCCCAGCTCCTCCGGCCGGGGGAATCCCAAGGGGTTCCCCGGTCAGGTCCGGTGTTGTGCCGGTAAGAGGTCCGCTCCGACAGCTTCTGGCGTTTTTAAAAAGTATCCCAGGGGCACGGTAAGGGTCGGACATGTTTAGTCTATTTAATTTCTGTCTATATAAAACGATTTCTTCTGTTTTAAAGTGTGAAGTAAACTCCGACGAAGTAAAATCCAAACGGATCCCGTTCATGTTCATGGTTACATCCGTGTTTGTTTACCTTTTTTGCATGCCAAAATGGCGTCCACTAACTGAGAGTCACGTGGGGTCCGGAGCTCTATAGGAGGATCTATTGTTGAAAATGGGGATCATCTTTTAGATTATATCTGTGTGTGTGTGTGTGTGTGTGTGTGTGTGTGTGTGTGTGTGTGTGTGTGTGTGTGTGTGTGTGTGTGTGTGTGTGTGTGTGTGGTAGCTTTCACAAATTACTTGTTCTTTACCGGAGCTAACACGGCTAGTGCTGCGGCAGTCATGCTGACGGGACTCGCCTGCTGGAGTCCAGAAGTAGCGGTGCGGTCCTAAATGGATTTATAGAGGTAGGTTATTATTTTAGATCAAACCTATGTTAGTTAAAAATACGTGTAGGACACGGACATAAGGCTCAGACCTTAAGCTGCAGCTGTAAACACAATTTTCTGTTTTAATTATGAACACGATAGTAAACAAAATACAGTGATTTACCATGCTAGCAACAGCAGCTACCTAGTATGACATGTGTGAGTGACGTATGCAAAATACAGTTCTTCACTGCCTGGAGGAGAGAATTTTGATTTTCTGCAATGATTTACGACTAAATTCCTTAACAAAAGAAAAAACTGAACCTAGTTCGTATTTATATAGATGGTAAAGTGTAGTTATACTGTATTTCTACTATTTTAATGCCGGGTCTGGCCACTACCTTTAAGGTTTTAGCTCAAATTGAACAAATTACATAGTTTGGTGACTTTCTGCTAAAAAAAAGAAATCAAAGTTATGGATCAAGCTGGAATCCAAACACTTACAGAATAAATTAATCGAGGCTCGCACAAAAAGGCTGAGACGTTCAGTCACAGAGCAGTCGGGAAGTTGGGAGGGAAAAAAGTAAAGGAGGAAGCAAAAAGGTGAGTTGGAGGAGAGGAGTAAATCACGGAAGCGCGAAAAGGAAAACGACGCTCTAAAGCAGACTAAAGTTTAAGAACAGAAACTTCTAACGCTGCAATGAAAGGTAGATGAATTTGAACGATAAAGCCAGCACATTCCAGTAATTAGGGAGGAATCTCTTACATGTGGCTCTCTCTGACGTCAATCCTGTATCTTCCCAGAGTTTTCTTTTTATTCTCCGGCACTCAGTGTTTAGTGTTAGGCTCCTCTTGGCACACTTCCTAGAGCCAGTTGCTCCGGGAGGTTTAGGTTGGATGTCGGGCTTTCTCCGCTCATTAAGGACAAGCAAGTGAGAATGGGTTCAACTATTTGACTTGTGTTTGGAGCTGTGGATGTAGGCTAATGCCTAATTAGAAGCATCATTAAAGAATTTAAAAAGATAATTTTTAAATATTAGGTCAGTGTGGTGTTTAAGGGACATGTATTTGTCAAAGTTTGAGGGTTTAAAGCCTAAAAGATTATAATCAATCAAGGAAATCAGACTTTTGTCTTTAACCCATGGCTTCTTAGGGGTACAAAAAATAACTTCTGGGTCACTCCTGTTTACTGGTTTTTGTTCTTTAAACAACTCTGGATATTTTTGCTTGCTGGTGTTGATTTACAAATGTCAGCGCTACTGCGTTAGCTCGCTGAAGACTTGGCAACCTCCCAAACTCACAGAGTATAAACAGTTAGCCTAGCCAGCCACGCTAATGCTTCCTTATGGGAAGCAAAGGGCCTAGTAACGCTCGCATTCAAATAACCCCATAGGCATTACGAGGCCAGCCATTCAATGGGTCAGGTCCTACCTCTCAGAAAGAAGTTTTTCAGTAAGAATAGGAGATGTGTCATCTACTGATGCTGCACTGGACTACGAGGTGCTGCAGACATCTATTTTCGGCCCCCTTTTGTTCTCTGTTAATTTACAGCCGTTGGGCATGTTATTCCGTAAACATGAGATCAGGTTCCACCTAATGAACTGACCTGTATTGGAATGTTTACTGTGTGACGTGCCTTGTGACGACTCTTGTTGTGATTTGGCGCTATATAAATAAACTTGAATATGCAGATGATTACCAGGTTTATGTTCCCCTAAAATGTGGTGCAGCAACCTCAGTCCAGCCATTTTTGGACAGTTTATCAGAGTTCAAAGCATGGCTGTCTCTCAATTTCTTGAGTCTTAATGATGACAAAATTGAGGTTATTCTTTTCAGTCCAAATGCGAGACGTGTGAACGCATTGCCTCCAGAGTTGACAATGCTTGTTCCATTTAGAAAGGAGGTTTTTCCCAATGTGGGAGTAAAAATGGATGATGGCCTCGTGTTGGAACAACACATCAATGGGACCGTTAGATCTTGCTTTTTTCATTTAAGACACATCTCCAAGATTAGATCTTTTTCATCGAGAGCTCATCGGGAAACTGTTGTCCATGCGCTTGTGACCTCACAGCTGGATTATTGCAATTCCTTGCTGGCAGGGATACGTCAGACTTCCATGTCTAGACTGCATATGGTCCAGAACACCACTGCTAGATTTTTAACAGGCATCGGAATGAGAGACCGTATTACCCCAGTCTTGGCCTTGTTGCACTGGTTCCCGGTTCAGTACAGAATCGATTTTAAAATGATTTTTTTCGTTTTTAAAGCCCTACATGGTTTAGCTCCGTCATACTTGGCCAAGCTGCTTCGCTTGTACGAGCCTCCTCGCGTACTCCACTCGACCAATCAGTTCCTGCTGGTTGCTCCGACAGCAAAAACGAAATCAAGAGGGGATAGAGCTTTCACAGTTGTGGGCCCGAGGCTGTGGGCCCCAGCTGAAGTGTTAAAAAACAGGCTTAAGATGCATTTTTACACACTAGCTTTTAAGCAAATTGCATAATAATTAGTGTTCTCATTAGTGATCCTGTGTTCTTATTGTTTTAGTAGTAGTGTTTTTAATAATCTTGGTTTTTTATTTTGCAAATGTTTTTTTTTGTTTTGTTTTTTTAAACTAAAAAAAATAAAAATAAAAAAAATTTGCAAATGTTTTTGTGTGTGTAGTGTTCAGCACTCTGGGTATCCTTTGGATTATTAAATGTGCTATATAAATAAAGATGATGATGACGAACCCCACCCCCGGAAAATTCTAACAGAGCCAATCAGCACTGAGCAGCGTACATTAGGGCTGGACGATATAGAAAAAAAAGTATATCGATAAAAAATGTTTTATATTGATTGATATCGATAATTATTGAAAAATATTTTTAAAATTTTAGAAAATATTTGGCGTGCATCCCTGGCCATTTTATTTTTAGTATTTTGATTTTTTTCTCCGCCTCTTCTCACTGCAACATTTTTAGGGCTGCCACAAACGACTATTTTAGTAGTTGACCAATCTTGTCATTTATAAAAGTTTAGCTTATTGCACCAGGATGCTTTAATATACAATCATTAGCTTCTAGTCAGAAATGTGATCGGCTATGGGCCATCTAATAATAAAGACAAGATGACAGCTTTAGAGCTGAAACGATTCCTCGAGTACCTCGAATAATTCGAGTACAAAAAATCCTCGAGTCAAATTCTCTGCCTCGAGGATTCGTTTAATTCATATTTAATTAATTCATGGCTTTGCAATCGCCCGGGGTCCTGTTTCACCCGGACCGAAATAAGTGACGCACATGCCCACTGGACTGAATGCACACGCGAGTGGCGAATATAACTTAACTTTCTCTTAAGCCATGGCGGACGACGTGGACCCCGGTGGAGTGCGAAAAAGACAGAAAATGTCAAAGTTGTGGAACCATTTTTCACGTCGTTAGGCGGAAAACGTAGTCCAGTATAAATACTGTAAAATGGATTTAGCCTAGCACAACACCACATCCTCCGTGCTGCAGCACCTGTAAATGTCTCTTCTGCAAGCGGACTCGGAGCCTCTACAAGATAATGCTTTTTAGCCTGTTTTTCTATATATTCTGCGGACTCTGCGACTTTTTCATTTGTAGCAGTCAGTTTCAGCTCACACCGTACATCTGGTAGCAACACGTCGGGCTTAAAATGTGCTAAAAAATAGCAGTTTTTACACAACACGTTGGACTTTTTATTGTGTTATTGATGTCTGTTGTCCCTCGGGGTTTCTGCAGGAGGACACGGGTATTTATGAGTGGCGGAGGAAAAGTAAAAGTAAATAAATGTTTTGTGATCAGTATAATTTGACAAAACCACAGCAAACATGCTTTTGGCAATCCTTGTTAGTGTGAGACAAAAAGTGTGGAAATTAAAACGGACGTGTGTTAATAGGGAAACAGCCGGCGAGCTGTTTGCGCCGTGAGCGGTTCTGGTTCTGTTTGGGCCGCAGCCGCTCGCAGCGTTATCCTCCTAGTTTCTGTCTGGCTTGCAGGCTAGCAGATTCTCGCACGAGGGGAAAATCGGCTCAGGTTTGCTTATTTTTTGCACAGGCATTTGTTTACTGTGAAGTAAAGTTGAAGTGCTGAAGTTATGCAAACTAATTTTGAATAAAACTTGAATAACTGGCAATTGCTTGCTCATTTTAAGAGGTCTTTCATAATTATAACATGCTATTTGATATCAAATCACTTTTATTGTCACGTCACATGTGCAGGTACACTGGTACAGTACATGCGAGTGAAATTCTTGTGTGCGAGCTTCACAGCAACAGAGTTGTGCAAAAATACAGTAATGTAAAAACAAGTAAAATATAAAAATGGCTAATCTAAGTATACAAATGAATAAAGTAAACAATAAGATAAGAGATATAAAATGTACAGAGGTTGGTATGTGCAAAACAGTGGCATTAATGTACAGTATGGAGCGTGTAATGTTGGAACTTGGTGGAGCTCGCGACGAGGCAGCCATACTCGGCGCCATCTTGGCTCATCAATATATGATATAAAGGTTTACAAACACAAAAGGGTAATTTTTTAGAGTACTCGATTAATCGAAAAAAAGATTCGATAGAGTACTCGATTACAAAAATATTCGATAGCTGCAGCCCTAGACAGCTTACCAAACAACTTTAATCAACTTTGTAACCTGTTGATACAAATGCTACAACCACATGGAGGTAGGCACCTAAAACCAAAAAAAACTTGTGTTCACAAGAGGCATGGTGGCGAGGTTGAAGCGCTTCTTCTTCCAATCTTCACTCAGGAAATAGCAGGACCCACCAAGGTACGCCTCTGTAGCACGGCTGGTCCACATGTCAGCTGTCAGGGACCATCGACAGCTCTGAGGGTCTGCTTTAGCGTAAAGGTAAAAGATATTGAAGTTGGTCTATTTACCAGATTAATAACTCTGTTAATCACATAAAGTAAGAGAATTAACACAAAGAAAATGTTTTATGCTATGATTCTTGATTGTTCAGTCAGCAACCTTTTTATTTTATCATAAATGCATTTTATTCTAATGTTTATTTTATGTGTCCAGTGAGAAACTGACACACACACACACACCTTAAACCTTGTTTAACTCTTCTTTTCCACCATGGTGGTGAAGTGGGACCAGCCTGGTAGATGATTGTTGTCATATATATGTCTGTAAACTCCACTGTAACGTAGCGGGATGAGATAAATCATTAGCGTTTGTAAATGGAGCAAAAATACGTGACATACAAACGTGTTCTAAAGGTAACAGCGTCACCGTCTCTACTGGTGTTGCTGCAGCTATAAATACAAGTAACTCTAACAAGAGGTAAACTTACCGAGGCGACTCTGTCCTTCCTCTTAAATGCTCGTGCATCGCCGATGTGCTCCTGTGACTGGAGAGTTTTGCTTTGCAGAGTTTGCACTACGTGGCTTTCTTTTGAATTAGTATAATGCTCCCAAACTTTTCAGCTATGTTGCGACTCGACACTTTCTCCGATGATGAAGGCTGAGCTGGATGGCCACCACTGCGCATGCGCCTCGGAGCTAAAGTGGCGGCTGAGCAGAAAGGCAGGAAGCAAACGCAGAACATGCCGCAGCAGGCGAGATTTAAAAAATTGTTTATAAAATAAGGTCTATTCTATTTGTAGGCACTGTCGTGACGAGTCGACTAATCATGGCAGCCCTAGACATGTTGCTGCGGCTGCCTCACGCTCTCTTTTGGCTTGAGAGGGGAGGGCCTAGTGACGTAGCATGCCGAGTCTGTGGTTTTGATTGGTTAGGGAGTCTACTGTAGTATGCTGCTACCTGATAGGTTATAATGAAAAAAGTAGAGCTGAAACAACTAATCGATTTAATCGATTATAATCGATTATTAAAATAGTTAACAACTTTTTTAGTCATTGATTAGTTGTTTAATAATCACATTTTACCGCATAAAGTCTATTTTTACCACAATCTGACATCAGTTACAAGCTGTTAAATTTGCCGCCAGTGTGTGGCAGTAATGAGCCACTGATCTACCAGTGGAGCCGTAGAAGAAGAAACAAGCCAATAAGTGCCCTCGGTTTTCATGACGTAACACGTTACTGACGCTCATCTTGCTGTGAGAGAGAGATGGCGGAACAAGAAGAAATACTGAAGAAAAATAGAAGCGACAAAACAAGAGAAACCCCGGACAAAAACCTCACGAGTATG